>NC_138779.1:139528132-139690632 GCF_965119305.1 Pelophylax lessonae | reverse complement strand
CAGGAAGCACAGGCAGAGGCAGGCCGCAGGAGGCACAAGCACCACCACAACACAACACTTATGGTCCATGGACCATGGATGGTCGGATAATCATCATAGCCGTCAGTCTCACTCTTCTTGGTTCAAAAAAGCCACCCATGACCCGTGTGTATATAATATATTAATATTTTATATTGATTATTTGATTCTCAAATGGCACATTTGCCATGGCAAGGATTAGGCCCTCTCCACGGTCCACCTCACTCACCTCATAGAGAAGAAGATGAGATAACGAAGAAAATGCTCCGAGTCCTGCTCCCGCGTCCCGCCGCCCGCGTCCCAACTCCTCCCAGTAAGGGCCCTAAGGGGTGGAGTCTGAGTGACACACAACACGTTTAGAGGCAGAGACCTCGAGCGGGAAGACGGCAGCACGGCTCCTCCAGTGCGGTCTTAACTTGATGATCATGACAGTGATTCCGCGGGCCGCAGCGCGAGCGAGGCTGTGGGATTGATTGAATTGAATTGAATTGTGCTGCCTACTGCTACACGCTACCTACTACTAAATTGTGAGTCAGTATATTTTATTTCATTTTTATATATAAAAGCGGTATTGTTGAGCACTACTAGCCACTAGATCTCCTGGCTGTCACTTTGTCACATGTTGGGGAATCACAGCGGCTCGGCTCCAGAAGTGGCGGGTGTCCCCGTCATCCTGCCAGGGCCGCCAAGAAGTTCATCACCTAATCTTAAGTTATTAATATCTTATGAGGAGAGGACCTATGAGATTGAGAATTGAAATAATTAAATATACATGGCTTTTTGAACCAGTGCGGTCAGTGCCAGTGCCACAGTGCCACCCAGATGCTATCCACCAGTGCCACCACCATTAAGTGTGTTGGTCGGTCACTCGAGCACTGAAGGAGGTGGAAGCATCTGACAAGTGAAGTGACACTTTAGATTTGCACACTGGAATTCATTAATGGACTTTTCGTTATAGATAGGTTTACACACTTCAACTTGTTGCACGCACCTGACCTAACTTTTTTCATAACTTTTTTTATTGTGATTTATTGTCATATTTTATATAAATTGAATTTACTGTTACATCGTGGGAATAATTATTTTCACTGCATTTAGGCTTTAGCACATTCATGTCACTTTATTTTTGATACTGTGTGGAGTGTGGGCAGGGCACTGGCAGGGCACTATATCGATTGCACAGGCACTTTATTCGCACAGCCAAGTTGTGTTTGTTAGTAGTTTCTTGATGCACTTTAAGCGCTGTAGCACAATTTATTTGTTTGTTTCATATGTTCTTTTTATCGGAAAGATTTGGTACAGCAGCTTTTATTATACACAGCCTTTATTTTTGTATGCGCTGATTTACAAATGACATTATACACATTTTTTTTAGCTTTATGCAACCTGCCATCTACTGTTCTGGCAGTGGTCATTTTTTTAAAAGTAACGATGCAGCACAAAAAAAAAAATATCGGAGTAGAAGTATTGAAATCATCGAAAAAATGTAGTGAAGTAAAAGTAGAAGTAGGAGAAGAAAATTCTACTCTAGGAAAGTACAGCTACCGCATTTCGGTACTTAAGTACAGTACTTAAGTAGTTCTACTTCATTACTATACATCTCTGTCACTAACAGATTCTGCTCTCTGGTAGGCAGAGAACAATATAGATTTACCTGCAACTCTTCTGGTAAACATACAGAGCTCAAACTATACCTTCTCACTACCACCTACCTAGGAGGATGCTACAAGCAGAAATGTATAGGAAAAGTAGGCCATGTTGTTCCAATAGCATTTACAACATTTTTGAATTTCTGTTAGGGATATGTGATAACAAAGATAGTAAGGACAGTTCAGGATTACCAAATGACAAATGACAAAAAAGAGGGGTTCAATCAAGTCTAAAGATTAGGAAGAGTGTGAGAGAGAGAACAAGCATTATTCATAACAATTTTAAACCAAATATAGTATAACATTGGCAACTCCACCACTCAATGAGTTAAATCACTAATTATACATGTGTTCAATATATGAAACCTTTACAAAATGGGTTTAGTGTAGAACTGTGCATTATTTATTTTACGTTTTTTGAGAAACAGGTTAAATGACTAGAAAAAGATGGAAGCAATAGGGAATTACTATGAGGTCAATGAAGACATGGGTTATGCAGGTGTCCAGTTAACTTCTTTGTATTATACCATGTTATTTTTTTTTTTTTTTAAGGCTAATACCACCGAGTAAAATTGAGTCCCAGACACGGTTACCTGAAAGAATGAGGGACAAGTGTTAAAAAATTTCTCAGTTTTGGTCATTTAGAATGTTTCCTAAGGGCTCTTTCACATGGGCTTTCCGTGTGAGAGCTCCGCTGCGGTCCTTTTTTTTTTTTTTTTTTCACGGAGCGGATGACATTTCTGTCATCCGCTCCATAGGTCCGCATATCATCCCATCCATTTGCGGATGATATGCGGACCTAATGTAAGTCTATGGGGATTGCGGATGTCAGCGGATGACACCGCTGACATCCGATTTTCCTTCCTTTCCGTTTTTTGAACGGAGGAAAAATAGGGTTCTGTTCCGTTCAAAAAAACGGAACAGAACTGAAAGGAAGGAAATCGGATGTCAGCGGATGGTATTCCGCTAACATCCGCAATGCCATAGACTTACATTGTGTCCGCAAATCATCCGCAAAAAAATAGGATGATTTGCGGACATACGGAAAGCCCGTGTGAAAGAGCCCTAAGAATGTATTTTATTTTTTTTTATTTTAATTTATGTATTTAAATTATTTGGTCATTGCTAATCACGAGCAATACCACACTGAAAATCCCCAAATAGTCTAAGTTTACAGATAGACCACATTTATGCTACACTCTACTTTTTGAAAGAAAAATATTGGTAATGTCTACCTTAAACACTAAGCAAATAACTTATTTTTAAGCATTTCATTTGGTGGTGTCACCACTTTTCACTGATTGCAGGTTGTTAGGCCAAGTTGAAGCTTGCCTGTAGACTCATTGACAAAGGCTATTGTATCTAAACAATCTATTCTGATGATGGGATCAAGGCGAAAATGACCAGAAAGGGAAGTCATTATCAAAGTAACATTTCTCATAAATATTTATAGTAGCTGAAGTTTGCATTGTGTTGGGGCGTGTGCAAACATTATAAAACATCCTTTTGTTTCCATGATATACAAATATGGAATTTGTGCTAGTGCGGCTCTTATATTGTTTCTTTATCCCACAGCATAATTGTCAAAAGCATTGTAAGCTACACAGATATCCTAATATAGCTTAGAATGTTTTAGTGGAAAACCTTTTTCTTTAACAAAGACGGTACACCATTCATTACCCACTTTTACCGCAATGTATAGAGCAACAATTCAGACTGGCTGCCAGTGTTATTGGAAGAATCCTCATCAAACAAACTACAGCTGAAGAAAAATAACTTGTATGATGCTTTATAACCTCCTTATAAAAGGCTTATTTACCTTTATTCCCACACACAGCAGCTGCGACTTGTGTGCTATAGCATTCTAAGCCTTTTAAATCCCTAAGGCAAAACATTCTTGTGGATGTTAAAACTGACATTTATCTATACCAATGTGTTTATGCAATTTTTACTTCAACGTGATTTTTATTTACTATATCCAAGGGCTTGTTCATATGTCATGATCCGATAGTACATATACAGGTATATTCAACTATAGCACATATTTATCCAACAGTTCTTTGATGTCTGTGCGAGAATTTAATAATGTGTGTTACAACTATTGCATCTACCTGAACCCATTTATTTATTTTTTTACAAACTACACTAAATTAGGTATCTATTTAAGACAAAAATAACAAGTACCTTATCTCTTACATCTCATCTCTTGTCATATTACTATACCTAACTGTAACCTGCTGCTTAGAGACAATACATTTTTTTTCTCTATGGGTATGAAAATCCAACACGTGTGATGATGTGCAGAAAACCACAGTTCATTAGACATGGTATGAAAAAGTCCTGTTATTTTTTCAAATAAACTGTTAAATACTTTAACCACTTTAAGACCGGAAGATTTTCCTGCTTAATGACCAGGCCCTTTTTTGCGATTCGGCACAGCGTTATTTTAACGAACAATTGCGCGGTCGTGCAATGCTGTACCCAAATAAAATTGACGTCCCTTTTTTCCCACAAATAGAGCTTTCTTTTGGTGGTATTTGATCACCTGTGCGATTTTTATTTTCTGCGCTATAAACAAATAAAGAGCGACAATTTTGAAAAAAAAAATATATTTTTCACATTCCCCCAAAAAAATTAAAAAATCTGAATTTTTTAACATTTTAAGCCAATTTGTTTTCTGCTACATATTTTTGGTAAAAAAAAATTGCAGTAAGCATATTTTGATTGGTTTGCGCAAAAGTTATTGTGTCTACTAACTACGGGAATTATTTATATCATTTTTATTTATTTTATTTTTTTACTAGTAATGGTGGCGATCTGTGATTTTTTGCGGGACTGTGACATTGCGGCAGGCAGATCGGACTCCTAACTGACATTTTTGACACTTTTGGGGGTACCAGTGACATTTCTACAGTAATCAGTGCTAAAAATATGCACTGTTACTGTAATAATGCCATTGGCATGGAAGGGGTTAACAATGTTGGTGATCAAGGGGTTAAATGGGACCCTAGGGGAGTGATTCTAACTGTGGGGGGGTTGGGCTTGTGAGATGACTATAGAGACATGCGATCCTATATAGCAGGATCACATAGTCTCTGTGATCATCTCAGGGAGAAGGACGGATGGCTGTGTTTACATCAGCCATCCGTCCTTCTCAGTCAGCTCGAGGGAGATCGCCGGTGTCAGGCGGCAATCAGAGCCGTCTGAAACCTGTACTGGCTTCCCCCGCTGACGATCGCCTCCTGAGAGCGTGCGACGTAGAGCTACGTTGCTTTGCCCAGGAGCAGCTGCCTGCCGCAGTAAATCTGCGGCGGGCAGTTGTCAAGTGGTTAATGGGTATGCATTAAAAGCCCTAAAAGAGAACTATGAGCTGTAGAAAAAAAAATTATACTCCCCTAAGTGGATGCAGCACCGATCTGATGCTGCATCTGTCCCCTGCAGACTCGGCACAGAGAACTGAGCGATCAAACACCGTGATCACTCAGTTCCCCCCTCCACTCTGAGCAGAGAGTTGTGACTGTCAGTCACCAGCTCTCTGCTCTACTCCTCCAGTGCTTACTGGAGCACTGGGCTGTGGAGGGGGCAGGAGGGGCTAGGTCAGACTCTTGATTGTTGAGAGGCTGAGCTTCTGGGTGCATCCACATGGTCGGGATCTTTTCAGAGCCTGGACCGGCTCTGTGATGGCCAAAAACAGGTCACAGCAGTGCAAAACTAGCTGTACTCCCGTGATCCATAGGAGAAGTATAGCCAAAAAAGCTTTTCTATACCTCTCCATTAAAGTCTATACTTCTCCATTAAAGTCTTATTATGTGCAACATAATCTATATTAATTAAAATAGAAGTGCAGGAATTTAAAAAATAAATATTTATACTCCCCATTGTGGGGGATCTGATGCTGCATCTGTCCCCTGCAGGCTCTGCACAGAGAACTGAGCAATCAAACACAGTGATCACTCAGTTCTCCCCCTCCATTCTAAACAGAGAGTTGTGACTGTCAGTCACCGGCTCTCTGCTCTAGCCCTCCAGCGCTTACTGGAGCACTGGGCTGTGAAGGGGGCAGGAGGGGCTAGGTCAGACTCTCAGAGGATTGTTGAGAGGCTGAGCTTCTGGGTACATCCACATGGTCGGGATCTTTTCCGAGCCTGGACCGGCTCTTAGACAGCCAAAAACAGGTCACAGCAGTGCAGAAGTAGCTGCACTCCTGTGATCGATAGAAGTATTGCCAAAAAAGCCATTAAAGTCTTATCATGTGCAACAGAATTCATATTAATTAAAATAGAAGTGCATGAATTTAAAAAATAAACATTTATATTCCCCAATGTGGATAAAGCATTGGTCTGATGGTGCATCTGTCTACACCAAGAACTGGGAGATCAAGGACCGCTGATCACTCAGTTCTCCATATTCAGTGAGCAAAAATCCAGTGACTGACAGCCTGCACTGCCCCTCCAGTGCTCACTGGAGCACTGGGCTTTGGAGGGGGCAGAAGTAGCTGGCTCAGGCTCTCAGTGGTTTGCTTAGAGGCTGAGCCAGCTGCCAATTAAGGCATCTGGGTGGTTCCCAACACTAAAAGTCAGGATTACTCCAAAGCCTGGACTTGCAGAATGACATCAGATGACAGCAGGCTATTTGCTCACAGGAGTGCAGAATTTAGTGACCCACAGGAGAGGTAGGGCCAATAAAGCTTTGGTCCTACCTTCCTTTTATGTACTGGAAAACATATTTTGATATAATAGGTGGCTTAAGTTTTTAGAGAAAAGGGAATTTCCCAAATCGTTCTCCAGGACAGCCCATGAGACATAGCACCTCCTCCATCGGGAACAAGAAACGCATCACCAAGTAGGCTCTGCTGAACTGGTAAGCTTTTGTTTCCCCTGGCCGGAGGAAATTAATCACCTGGAACCTGGGTGAGGTAGGCCTTTGTTTTTATGGCTATCCTTCTCTTCCACCCGTGCCTTTACTTACCTGACTCTAGAGGGAGCAGCTAGTAGTTTTTTTTGCAAAATTGCCCTCCAAGACCACTACTTAGTATGGAGGTAGCTTGGTTTCTTTCCTCCTTCTGTGCCTAGAGAAGGCCATGTCTGGAAGTGGCATACACCTTGACAGGGACTTGCACAGACAGCGTTAGTTCCCAGTACAAGTGTCTTGGTGTGTGCAAAGTCTGCACTGTAGGGAACTTTTTGGTGGGAGCTAGTGCAGTAACTGCATTGGTTTTTTGGCCTGTCTGTGTTCCTGTTTGATCAGATGATGCAGGGCATTAATCCAGGTAGGGAGCAATCATTTTCAGGTGGCGGAGGCTCTGGTTCCAAGCCTCATTGTCAGAGCAGGGGAAGGGGAAAGGGCTGGCTGGTGCCTTTAACAGCGTTTCCTTTAAGCATGGGCTGTCAGGACACTACATGTGGAGGAACTAATACTGCATTTTGGATTCTTCAATGCAGACTACAGCTCAGGTGGATGCAGTCCCAGCTGGCACCAGCAGAACACAGGTACGATGAAGGGTACTGTACCTACCTTCTTTTTTACTTGTGTTTTGCTTCTAGGTTTTCACATAGTCTGTATTGTCACTGTCACCTGGCTGAGTGTTGGGCTTAATGTGACAGTGCACGTGTTGGGGTCTCCCTATCTTCTACAGAGGTGGTGCCCCCCCCATCCCGGGGCTAATTTGGACATGGAAGGGCTTCTGATAGGGAGTTGAGGGTAGATACGAGACCCCTTCCCAACCTGGCCAGTGCCAAGATCCCGTACTCCTGGGACTGTAGGGGTTTCCCCGAAGGTGGATCTTGTGGGTAATTTACTGACTCTACTACTCCTTCTCAGCTGGATGAAAATTTCCTCTACTTTTTTAAGAAGAGTATAATGATTCCATCTGTTAGTGTACTTGCTAATTCTCTGTCAGTAAGGGAGCACTGTCGATTCAATCTTTAGGGGCTATTGTCCCTAGAAGGTGTGGATGTCCTTTTTAGGGCTATCTAGTAGGCTTGACATTCAAGTCTGTTTTTCTTTGCATGTTAGTTATACTAGTTACCAGTCTGTTTGCATACTAGAGTGTGTTTAGAGCTTAAGAGAGAGAAAAGTTTTTTTTCTAATCCACTCTAGGCTCACATATCACAATAATTAGTCTTAATGGTTTCTGTTATCTGTTACCTGGGTGTGGCTGCCTCAGGCTCCTTTCACACGGCCGCTCCGTGTGTCCGCAAATCATCCCATCCGTTTGCGGATGATTTGCGGACATAATGTAAGTGAATGGCAGTGCGGATGTCAGCGGAATACCATCCGCTGACATCCGATTTTCTTCCTGTCAGTTCTGTTCCGTTTTTACGAACGGAACAGAACCCCATTTTTCCTTCCGTGTAAAAAACGGAAAGGAAGAAAATCGGATGTCAGCGGTGTCATCCGCTGACATCCGCAGTGCCATATACTTACATTATGTCCGCATATCATCCGCAAACGGATGGGATGATATGCGGGAACACGGATGACAGAAATGTCATCCGCTCCGTGGAAAAAAAAAAGAAAAAGTCCCGCAGCGGACCTTTCACACGGAGCGGCCGTGTGAAAGGAGCCTCACAGGTGTATAGCTGCCTTCCTACACATGGTAGAATCTGCAGTCTGATAAAACAACTCAGCTGGCAGAAGTTGAGGCTAATCTCCACCTGTCTCACACAGCTTTCTATTCCCACTAGGGCAGAGCTAGAGATGATAAATTGTAAAGCCCTCAGCTCTTAATGGAGGACTGGTTACCTGGTATACTTTGTCCCCACTCACTTGGGATCTGGCTAGACAAGCCTCGGTGGAGAGGTCTGTCTAAGGGTAAATTTACAGCCTTAGCACAGGTGTGATTTTTGGGCCTAAGGTTTTATGTTGTACTTTGCATCTTGGTTCTGATGTGTGGTAACCATTTTTTGCTACTGGGTTTGAATATGGAGTTGCATTATTATTATCTGTTACCTAGGTGTTGCTGCCTCACGGGTGTATGGCTTTCCTTCCTACACACTGTGTTATCTGCAGTCTTTCTATTCCCAATAGTGTAGAGCTGGAGAGGATAAATTGTAAACTCCTCAGCTCTTGATGAAGGACTTGTTGCCTGGTATACTTTGTCCTCACTCACTTGGGATCTGAATATACAATCCTCAGTGGCTATGTGGGGTTCATCTTTGCTGTACACATTCTTTGTTATTGCTGTTTTTTGTTTTTTTATTGGTTGAGCCAGATGGACTTGTGTCTTTTTTCAACCTGACTAACTATGTAACTATTTGTGATAAAGGTCTGTCTCAGGGTAAATTTACAGCCTTGGCACAAGTCTGTCTTTTTGGGCCTAAGATTTTATGTTGTACTTTGCATATTTGGCCTGATATGTGGTAACCATTTTGTGCTACCAGTTTTGTACGTGGAGCCACATTATGTTTGCATGGGACTCTAATGCTTAGATTTTGGCGAGGAACTTAAGTCGTTCAGATCCAGGGTTACTTTATGCATCCTGCTGCTGTATTTCACCCCTGCTTTCTGCCACCTGTAACCTCCTAGAGGTACTCCAAAGGTTGGATGTTTCTCTGGATAATCTGTTTTAGCTAAGGCAGCAGAAGAGGCTTCTGTCTTTGATGGGGGCAGCAGGGGTCTCCTGCATAGCTTTTGTGTCAGCAGAAGATATTTAACTTTTACTTTTTACATGGCCTTGCCTTTACATGTATTGTGGTGGGGTTGTGGCAAACTTTAAACGACACTTTTTATGGATATCTTTAAGAAATGGCTTTCTTCTTGCCACTCTTCCATAAAGGCCAGATTTGTGCAGTATACGACTGATTGTTGTCCTATGGACAGAGTCTCCCACCTCAGCTGTAGATCTCTGCAGTTCATGAGTGATCATGGGCCTCTTGGCTGCATCTCTGATCAGTCTTCTCCTTGTATGAGCTGAAAGTTGAGAGGGACGACCAGGTCTTCGTAGATTTGCTGTGGTCTGATACTCCTTCCATTTCAATATTATCGCTTGCACAGTGCTTTTACCACAGTATTAACCTCTGTCTATACATATGTATGTATGTACAGTATGTTCTGATAGATTGCATATGTTTAATACATTTTATGTAATGTCTCATACTGCATGTCAGCACTTGGTTTTGGTCTGGTGTTGCAGCCAGTTACGCTATAAGCCCTTGACAGGATATGTGTTGTACTCATGTACTTCTGATGTCCATCCCTTTCCACAGTGTTAACCTAGGTGATGTCTTATACAGCTTGGTAACACTTATTTTGCTGAGTTGTGCAGCCAATTAGTGTTAGAACACTAGGACAGACAGAACATGTGTGGTTCTTGTGCTCTTTTGGTGTTATCCATCCTAGACCACAGTTTTAGACCTCTACAGGACTTCCTTGTAATGAATGTGTCATCTATTTATAACATATAGAGAATGTCCTGGGCTTGCTCTGCAGCACTAGTGTAATGCTAGAACCATTAACACATCTTTTTACATGTGATTTACTTGAGCTCTGGGGGTAGCTATCTTGTGACACAGTGGTTCCCTCTTTAGAGCTTCTTTGCACATGGGTAGAAACTTGGTTTCTCCAATGTTTTAAGACGTTTTATGGAATGTCTTGTCTTTGCTTTGCTTCATTTTGCGTTGAGTGTTGCAACAAATTTACATTTACAACCCTAAGTCTATTTTTGCATGGCATGTGTTGCATTTTGGGTGGTGTCTATCCTGTATCCAAAGGTTATACTTCTTCTAAGACTTCATGTGTAGATGGTATGATAGTTTATATTGCTGCATTTACGTAGTGTGTGTGTCCTTGTGTTACAAGAAATATTGGTACAGGGGTATAACCATTTTTTGCATGGCCAGCATAGTGGCTTAGTGGTTAGCACTTCTGCCTAACAGCACTAGGGTCATTTGTTCAAATCCAACCATGACATCAGTGTCCTGCATGTTTCCAAGTATACAAGTGAAGCTGACAGTCGTGGCTGGTAAAGGCGGATCAAAGGTGCAGCAAATTGGTTGTGTGCCTCCCCTGCCACTTCACAGAAGGTATTGACAATAACAGTCAGCAGAAGCGCCTCCTCACCTTCAGCCATGATTGCAATAAGTGAGGTGGATGTGGTTGCAGGCGCAAATAAATACTCGCATGTGCAATTAAGTATGCATGGGCCCCAATTAGCAGACCAAGGGGTGCATTTGGAGGCTTGTTCTAGTGGATTTTTAGCATCCCCTAATATTACTGAAGTACTGTAGCCATGTTGGCATTTAAGGCCAACACACTACTGCTTAGTTTTTTCCAGTGGCAGTAGGTGCACAGTAGTTTGGGGTATCAGCATTGCCTCCATATTAAAAATGTTGCTGTATATAGCTGACAGTTATTACGCAGTGGTACGCAGTGGAGAATAACATGAGTCCCAAAAGAATAATTTTTGTCTCAAGGCACTGGGCTTTGTTACTTTCCTATACAAGGATGTAGGTGATGGAAAGTCACCAGTTGTATGGTTTTTCTGCAAATCTTTATGTGCTTATATCCTATATAAGTGGTGTTTTATATCTTCACCATAAGTTCAGACCTATTTCTTCCAGGTAGAGTCTGTTAAGGTCAGTCTTTTTCCACTTTGCTGTCAAGTCTTCACCTACAATGGGCTTTAATTACCCTGTTTCTTTGGACACCCAGGCTTTAGGGGCTTTCAACTGCTCCTAATTGACCAGGTACTCACTAGAGCTGGCTCTTTATTACAGATATTTATTTTCTGGAATCAGTCCTGTGTAGCTTTGAGCCCTTATTTGCGAAGATTGCTAGAATTTTCGTTGCAACCAGGTCCCTTACCTTGGTTTTTCGCTCTATTGAGAACTGGGTCCACCATATCTATGATATTTATGGTAATCCCAAGGGTGGTAAAGGTCTTTGAGCTTTTTATGACCCTCCCTAATCTAGTAAGTTCTTGCTTATGGTCTCAAGGGCTGTCCTGGAAAATGATTTGTGAAAACCAGAGTTAGACTTACCAGTAACTCTGTTTCCATGAGTCTTCTAGGAGAGCCATTTTCCCACCCTTGTTTTATGATGTTTTGGTTTCATCCTTCAGTTCTTGTTTTAAAACTGACCAGTTCAGCAGAGGGACTTCCTCTTTAAAGTGTATTGGTGAAGCATTTACTGTTCCTGATGGAGGAGGTGCCTATATTCCATGGGCTATCCTGGAAGACTTGTGGAAAAGGAGTTACAGGTAAGTCTAACTCCAGTTTTCAACAAAATATGGTCAGATTTGGTTTGGAGCTGAAGCAGAGTGATTGAAGTGTGGGTAGCTGGGTCACTTTGTTGACAAATGCTATAAAGAGGCTTTTATCTTAATTAAAGTTTAAGAGCTTAAGTGTTAATACAGCACAGCACTGCACGGTGCATGGCAATGTGCCTTGATGCACTGTAGTGCCATTTATTCTAAATGGCACCCAATACACCTTCCCAGTGTACCTGCGTTGCAATGCAGTGTAAATCATGGCAACTCTAAGCTCTATGTGCATATTAGCACATTATGACATTACCTTGCAGGTGTTAAAAAAAAAAAAAAAACGTCTAGCAGTTTACAACCACCTTAAGTTCCTCCACCCCAAACTCGCTCATCCATCTCTTTATGGACCTTGCTTTGTGCACTGGTGCGCAGTCATGTTGGAACAGGGGAAGAGGCCATCCCATTGTCCAAAATTACTTAGTATGCTAATGCCTTAAGAGTTCCCTTCACTGGAAAAACCCTGGAAGAACAACCCCTCAACCAAATAGAACACCTTTGGGATGAATTAGAGCGGAGACTGCGAGCCATGCCTTCTCACCCGCATCAGTGCCTGACCTCACAAACAGTGAAGGAAAAAAGTATTTGATCCCCTGCTGATTTTGTACGTTTGCCCACAGAAAAAAGAAATGATCAGTCTATAATTTTAATGGTAGGTTTATTTTAACAGTGAGAGAGAGAATAAAAAAAAAAATCCAGAAAAACACATTTTAAAAAAATATTAATTGATTTGCATTTTAATGAGTGAAATAAGTATTTGATCCTCTTCACAAAACATGACTTAGTACTTGGTGGCAAAACCCTTGTTGGCAATCACAGAGGTTGGACGTTTCTTGTAGTTGTCAAAACAAAAATTGAATCAGCGCAATACCAATGTGAACAAATTGATTATGTGCTCCTAACTTTAAATGGCTGCTGTCACTAACAATGAAGGCCCTTGAACCTCCTTTAGGGAAAGGGAGCCTTGACTGCTGGAAGCATGGCGTCACTGTGGGTGTGAACCTAAAAGAGAAGTTAAGTAGCTCCCTTGGGATTGGCTACAAAGACCTGAGGTGACTGGGTGGAGCCTGAACTCTAGGAAAAGCCTACGCTGGGGCACATCCAACTGCTCTGATGAGATTCAGCTGTTACAAGAGTTGCCCCCCCCCCCCGCCCGTTGTGATATTTTGTCACAGCTTTATTGGCGGTTTTGACCTTGCCAGCAATTGATGTTGCTTTATGGGCTATGCCCTCAAGTTAAATTCTAGGGTCAGTCTAATGTCTGTCTGTCACTGATGGTAAGGACAGGCCTCTTAGACTATGTAAGTTTATGTTTTTTGGGTGCTCACGGTAGAACTGTGACTGGCATTGTTGGGTGCTCACAGTATAACCATGACTGGCACTGTTGTTTGGTACATTCGGAAAGTTGTTACTTTTGCAAAGTTCAATAAAGCTGTGGCCTTGCCCTATTTCCAACTTAATCAGCTTCTGTGTCTTTTTGAGGGGCAAGGTATTGGTTTATTAGCTGCTCATAAATGAGCCTATGATTCTCAGCAGTCAAGTGTTTTCACTACACTCAAAAAAGTAAATCCAACTAAAAAGAGTGCTACGCCGCAACTATAAATATATCATATAGTGCAATAATACTCAATCTAAATAATAAAGTGACACACAAAATGTTAGAAACATAAACATCAAACAATCATGTGAAAAATAAAAGTCCATATAACATAGGTGTATCTTGATAGTCAGTCAGGAAAATGATCCATCATGCAGTGCAAACAATACTGTGCTGGTGCTCGTCTCCACCTGTGCAATCAGGCCGCTCACCTCATATTTTGACCCCTGTGTTACCAGTAGGCCAAAATCAGTGGTTCCCCTCTGGGGACAAGTCATAGGTCTGGTATTCTTCTGTAACTTAATCTCTCTCCAGTCATCTCTGCGAGCCTCGATACTGATCAACCATATATGAGGGAACAAGATAATAGCAGAATCGAGTGCTCTGTTAAACTAAAATGTTATTGTTCCATAAAATGCAAGATAAAACACTCACAAGTGTGGCACTTAAGCAGTGCGGGAGGATCCGGCATACAACATATGTATCTCTTCAATCGAGACGGCCGGGATCTCTTGTAGTTTGTTATAAGGTTTGCACACATCTCAGGAGAGATTTGTATTCCCATTTCTCTTTGCAGATTCTCTCCAAGTCATTAAGGCTCCGTTTCCACTGCCGCGGCTACGAAGTTGTGCTACTTCTAGCGCGACTTCGTAGTGAAAGTTGCTTGCGGCATTCAGTGCGACTTGTCCCTCATTATAGAGGGAAGTCGCACTGAAGTCGGCTCAAAAGTAGTGCACAAACTACTTTTGAAGTCGCCGCAACCGAAGTCGCGGCAGTGAAAATGGGCCAGATTGAAACAAATGGCTTTTGACTTTCTGTGCGACTTGACATGTGTCAAGTCGCACAGCAAGTCGCACTAGTGGAAACCGGCACTAAGGCTTCAAGGCTGACATTTAGTAACTTGAACCTTCAGCTCCCTCCACATATTTTCTATGGGATTAAGTTCTGCAGACTGGCTAGGCCACTCCAGGACCTTAATGTGCTTCTTCTTGAGCCACTACTTTGTTTCCTTGGCCACGTGTTTTGGGTCATTGTCATGCTGGAATACCAATCCATGACCCATTTTTATTGCCCTGGCTGAGGGAAGGAGGTTCTCACCCAAGATTTAAGGGTACATGGCCCACCTCCATCGTCCCTTTAATGCAGGAAGTTGTCCTGTCTCCTTAGCAGAAAAACACACCCAAAGAAAATGTTTCCACCTCCATGTTTGACAGTGGGGATGGTGTTCTTGGGATCATAAGCAGCATTCCTACTCCATACACTGCGAGTTGATTTGATGCCAAAAAGCTTGATTTTGTTCTCATCTTACCACAACAACCTAGTTCTCCTCTGAATCATTCAAATGTTCATTAGCAAACTTCAGATGGGCCTGTACATGTGCTTTCTTGAGCAGGGGGACCTTGCGGGCGCTGTAGGATTTCAGTCCTTACTACTACTACTACTATGGTATAGTGTGTTATCATTTGTTTTCTTGGTGACTATGGTCCCAGCTGCCTTGAGATCATTGACAAGATTCTTCCATATAGTTCTGGGCTGATTCTTCACCGTTCTCATGATCATTGAAACTTTACTAGGTGAGATCTTGCATGGATCCTCAGACTGAGGGAGATTGACAGTTATTTTGTGTTTCTTCTATTTGCGAATAATCGCAACAACTGCTGTCATTCTCTCACCAGGCTGCTTGGCGATGGTCTTGTAGCCCATTCCAGCCTTGTGTAGGTCTACAATCTTGTCCCTGACATCCTTGGATGGCTCTTTGGTCTTGGCCATGGTGGAAAACTTGGATTTTGATTGATTGCTTCTGTGGACAGGTGTCTTTAATACAGGTAACAAACTGAGATTAGGAGTACTCCCTTTAACCACTTCCCGCCCGTCATATAGTAAAATGACGGCCGCAAAGTGGTTGTCCCATCCTGACTGGGCATCATATGATGTCCAGCAAAATAGGCTTGTGTGTCACTCTGACACATCGCATCTCTGATCCCGGTAAAGAGCCTATGACGTAGGCTCTTTAACATGTGATCAGCTGTGCTCAATAACAGCTGGTCACATAGTAAATAGGAAGTGCCGTTAATCGGCTTTCTTCAGTATGCGCCTGACAGGCACATGTAGAGGAGAACCGTTCTGCGGCTCTCCTCATGGGGGGGGGGGGGGTCTGTGCTGGTAATTAGAGCATTGATTACCAGTGCAGACCCTTGGGGGATGCCACTAGAGCCACCAGGGATTGCCCACCCGTGGCTATCAAGGATTGCCCACCCATGGCCATCAGGGATGCCCACCCATGGCCATCAGGGATGCCCACCCATGCCACCAGGGATGCTAATCAGTGCTCAGGGAGCCTGCCAGTGCCCTCCTCATCAGTGCTGCCCATAATTGTCATCTATCAGTGCCGCCCACCAGTGCCCATCATTGCCATCTATCAGTGCTGAAAAAAACTAGGCAACAACAACAGCTACACAATAAAATACACATACAACTGCTATAAAAAGAGCAAGGCAACAGCTACACATAACAGTGGATTGGACTGGACTCTGAGTCAGTGGAGGACTACCTCTGTGTGCAGTATGGCACTCACTGCAACTACTGCAGTCAGTGCAATACTGCTAGAAGAAAAGCAAGGCAACAGCTACACAGTGGATTGGACTGTACTACCGCTGCAGTAGGGCACTCACTGCAATAATTTTAAATCACTGCTGCACTACTGTGTATGTATGGACATCAACCGCTTAAATCCAGAGTCACACACTATTGTAAATGGCTGGTTATCAGTCACAATCATCTCTGTGATTACTCTGTCCAGCAGTTGTAATCTTTCATCAGATTTTAGCCACCTGTTTTTTTTTCTGAAACATATCTGTTATTGTTGCCTGGGATAGGGATGATTCACCTTGTGATTCATTTTGTTTTTTCTGTGCTGCATTATACAATTCAAGATGATGAACTCTTATGGGCCCAAAGATTAGACACATTTTTGGTTCTTGCAGTTATTGATCCCATGCTCACATTGTTTTTGCATGTCTTGCACAGTGCTGCTGATTTTCCTGGAGATGGAGAAGAGAAATACTCCCAGACCACACTTATAATTTTTCTATCTTCATCCATCTCCATTGAAACAAGAAAGAGTCAGACACTAATATAGGCTTACACAAAATGACTGGCTGGCACCCTGTTGTGGGTGGCTGTCTGGCTGGCTGGCACCCTGTTGTGGGTGGCTGTCTGGCTGGGACCCTGTGGTGGCTGTCTGGCTGGCACCCTAGATGTAGAACAACTCTGTCCCAACTTTCCCGACCGACCATCTGTGCTGCATGCAGACTTGCAGAGACTCCAGTCCAGTGTGGCCACGGAGGGTAAAAAACACTGTAAGGAGGCAGAGGGAGGCGGCCTAAGAGCTGTCCAGTGTGTGGAGGGGGGGGAGGCGTGTGGCGCAGGATACGCGAAGACGTCAGGAATATCGGCAATATCGGTAAATCCAAACGCTGATACAGATATATCAGGAAAAGTGCATATCGGCCCCGAATATATCAGTGTTAGCAAAAATTAGTCAATCTCTACTATCAGTGATGCCTATCAGTGCTGCATATCAGTGCTACCGATCAGTGCCCATCAGTCCTGCATATTAGTGCCTCATCATCAGTGCCACCCCATCAGTGCTTCCTCATCAGTGCTTGCCAGTGCGGCCTCATCAGTGCTCATCAGTGCAGGAAAAAACGTATTTATTTACAAAATTGAATAACATAGACAAAAAACTTTTTTTTTTTTCAAACTTTTTGGTCTTTTTTTATTTGTTTAGCAAAAAAGATAAAAAAAACTTGCAGTGATCAAATACCACCAAAAGAAAGCTCTATTTGTGGGGAAAAAATGACATAAATTTTGTTTAGGTACAGTTTTGCATGACCGCGCAATTGTCATTCAAAATTCAACAGTGCTAAAAGCTGTAAATTGGCCTGGGAAAGAAGGGGGTTAAAGTGCCCTGTATTGAAGTGGTTAAGAGAGTGCTACTAAATTCAGCTCGTTACCTGTATAGAAGACACCTGGCAGCCGGAAATATTGCTGATTGATAGGGGCTCAAATACTTATTTCACACATTAAAATGCAAATCAATTTATATTTTTTTTAAATGCATTTTTCTTGATATTTTTGTTGTTGTTCCATCTCTCTGTTAAAATAAACCTACCATTAAAATATAGACTAAACATTCTTTGTCAGTGGGCAAACTTACAAAATCAGTAGGGGATCAAATCATTTTTTTCCTTTACTGTATGCGCTTCTGGAAGAATGGCAAAACATTCCCATAGACACACTCCTAAACCTTGCAGACAGCCTTCCCAGAAGAGTTGAAGCTGTTATAGCTGCAAAGGTTGGGCCAACTCAATATTTACAGGCTAAGACTGGGATGCCATTAAAGTTCATGCGCGTACAAAGGCAGGTGTCCCAATCGTTTTGGTAATGTTGTGTGTGTGAATATATATATATATATATACACATATATATATATATATATATATATATATATATATTTAGCACAAATGTGGGGGGAATGAATTTCATGCACCTCCAGCACTGAATGTATGTAATGGCAAGGAGTTCTGAGGTGGGCTGGAGGGTCTAGTCATGCTGGCTATTAAGGGATCTATTGTTGCTGGGGGATCTATAGTTGGTGGGGGTCTATTGCTGCATGCTGCAGTAAGGGGCAGTACTGGGAGGTGAGTAGGGATGGTACCAAGGAACAGTGCTCAAAGGGGGATAGGGGTGGAGACAAGGGGTGACTTAAAAAGGGGGAGTACCTGGACCTATTCTCTGAGAAAAAAAAAAGCCCTGTATATACTGTGTGTGTGTGTATGTGTGTGTGTGTGTGTGTGTATATATATATATATATACATATACACATTGTGTGTGTGTGGGTATGTATGTATGTATGTATGTATATAATATACAGTATCTCACACACCCCATTTTGTAAATATGATGTTTTATCTTTTCAGGTGACAACACTGAAGAAATTACACTTTGCTACAATGTAAAATAGTGAGTGTACAGCTTGTATAACATTGTAAATTTGCTGCCCCCTCAAAATAAATCAACACACAGCCAATAATGTCTAAACCGCTGGCAACAAAAGTGAGTACACTCCTAAGTGAAATGTCCAAATGGGGCCCAAAGTGTCAATATGTTGTGTGGCAACCATTTTTCTGGTCATGGAGTTCACCAGAGCTTCACAGGTTGCCACTGGAGTCCTCTTCCTCTCCTCCATGATGGCATTACAAAGCTGGTGGATTTTAGAGACCTTGCGCTCCTCCGCCTTCCATTTGAGGATGCCCCCAGATGCTCATTAGAATTTAGGGTCTGTAGACATGCCTGGCCAGTCCATCACTTTTACCCTGAGTCATTATCATGTTGGAATACTGCCCTGGGCCACTCTCTGAAGGGAGGGGATCATGCTCTGCTTCAGTATGTCACAGTACATGTTGGCATTCATGGTTCCCTCAATAAACTGTAGCTCCCCAGTGTCGGCAGCTCCAGACCATGACATTCCCACCACCATTCTTGACTGTAGGCAAGACACACTTGTCTTTATATTCCTCACCTGGTTGCTGCCACACACGCTTGACACCATCTGAACCAAATACATTTATCTTGGTCTTATCAGACCACAGAACATGGTCCCAGTAATCCATGACCTTATGCCCCATACACACGTGCAGATTATCTGCAGACTTTTGTCTGCAGACTTACCAAAACCATATAATATGAGGTCAAACCTAAACACTTTCAATTTGTATGCAATCCGGCAGGCCCTTGCACTACATAGAAAAGGTAAGTCTGCAGATAATCTGCACGTGTGTATGGGGCATTAGTCTGCTGGTCTTCAGCAAACTGTTTGCGGGTAGTGATGAGCCAAACACCCCCCTGTTCGGTTCGCACCAGAACATCTCAAACAGGGGAAATGTTCTAGCGAACATACAAACATGAACAATCACAAGTCCTCATTTTAAAGGCTTAAACGTAGGTGATCATGAATCACCCACTGGCCAGGGGATTCAACCCATAACCTCTAACTTGCAAGCCCTTTATTCTACCAGCTATGCCACCGAGCCAGCTGATTAACCTAACACTCTCTCTGCCTAACTAACTTCTATCTGAGTTTGACAGCTCTTTTATAGGGCTCTGACGTCACCAGCACCCCATAATCCACTGCTCAGGTGCAGTGAATAAATTACTGACATTACATCAGAAGGGCGGGGACAATCAATAGGTTTTAATTAAAATCCATAATAAAAATTATTCACCCGCTTGCCAGGGGATTTGAATCCACAGCCTCTCACTTACAAGCCCGTTATTCTACCAACTACACCACCAAGCCAGCTGATTAACCCGACACTCTCTCTGCCCAACTAACTTCTATCTGAGTTTGACAGCTCTTTTATTGTGGCTCTGACATCACCAGTGCCCCATAACCCACTGCTCAGGTGCAGTGAATAAATTACTATCAGTAATTTATTCACTGCATCTGAGCAATGGATAATGGGGTGCTGGTGACGTCATTACCCTATAAAAGAGCTGTCAAACTCCAATAGAAGTTAGTTAGGCAGAGAGAGACTTAGATTCATCAGCTAGCTCGGTGGCGTAGGTGCTAGAATAATGGGCTTGCACATGAGAGGCTGTGGGTTTGATTCACTGGCCAGCGGATGATTAATATTAATTATGGATAATAAATAAAACCTATTAAATTAATTATCGATGCGGGAACTCAAAGTTCCCATGAAGAAGCCCATTTGTTTGCCATTCAGCAAACGGGCGAACATGAAGCTCATCACTATTTGCAGGCTTTCTTGTCCATCATCATTAGAAAAGGCTTCCTTCTGGGACGACAACCATGCAGACCAATTTGATGCAGTGTGCGGCCTATGGTCTGAGCCCTCACAGGTTTCAACCTCTGCAGCAATGCTGGCAGCACTCATACGTCTTGTTTCCCAAAGACAACTTATGGATATGACGCTGAGCACGTGTACTCAACTACTTTGGTTGACCATGGCGAGGCCTGTTCTGAGTGGAACCTGTCCTGTTAAACTGCTGTATGGTCTTGGCCACTGTGCTGCAGTTCAGTTTCAGGGTCTTGGTAATCTGATTATAGCCTAGGCCATCTTTATGTAGAGCAACAATTCTTTTTTTCAGATCCTCAGAGAGTTCTTTGCCATGAGGTGCCATGTTGAACTTCCAGTGACCAGTATGAGAGAGTAAGAGCGATAACACCAAATGAAACACACCATTCACACCTGAGACCTTCTAACACTAACGAGTCACATGACACTGGGGAGGGAAAATGGCTAGCTGGGCCCAATTTGGACATGTTCACTTAGGGGTGTACTCCCTTTTGTTGCCAGAGGTTTAGACATTAATGGCTGAGTGTTGAATTATTTTGAGGGGACAGTAAATTTACACTGTTATACAAGCTGTTCACTCACTACTTACATTGTAGCAAAGTGTAATTTCTTCAGTGTTGTCACATGAAAAGATAGAGTAAAATATTTACAAAAATGTGAGGGGTGTACTCACTTTTGTGAAATACTCTATATATTTTCAGTACCTACAAAGTCCTGATAAAAGAGGAACATTTGAACCTCTGAAACATGTTGGATGTTTTACTGTATGTGTCTTTGCATATTCTGAATAAAAAAAAAAACTTTTAAACATTTTTTGAAATTATTTGATTTGTTTGGATGCAATGTAATTGTGCTTATGTAAAGTAAATGGATTCTTGCAAATTCATTAAAAAATAGAACATACCTGTCCTTTTCACTTCAAAGATAAATATATAAAAAAGCTCCATCTTCGACCAGGCAGTGTTTTCGCTTTCTGTAGCAACTCTTACTGTTGCCAGCATCTTCCTCAACTTTTGATACACTTGCAACTTCAAGAGAGGATAGTGCACTGCCTATCAGCATGTAGATGGAAATATCATTGTTATCTATTGGTTCTACAAGTGCATTGCTGTAGTAGACAGCAGGTGCACTGTGGGTTGGATTGGAAACCTGGACACAAGCCAGCTGAAATAGTAAGGAGCCACTGTTTGCAACTTAGCTCTGTTTGATAATATTAACCATATATAAACCACACCGATATGAACCAGGATTTAAGAGGCCATTTCCCCAACTTTCTATGATAATTCTTCTTTGGACTGTAATAAAAATAAAACTACATGTATAATAGTGGACAATAAAAGATAAAATAGATTCACTCATTAAAATATTATAATCTTTTTGGCATATCACCTGAAAATTCATAAACATAAAACTGATTATATATGTTCTGTTTTTATATGCATGTCATGCCTTTGTAATTACAGTTTAGTATGTATCTTTGCTTTATAGTGTCCTAGTAACGAGATACAGGTTATTAGTCTATGGTCTTGAGCAGGTGGTGTTAGAAAATCGTAAGTCTCATAAAACAAACTGCCATGTCATACATATCTTTAAAATATAACTAAAGACAAAACTTTTTTTTTTTTTGGATAGAGTGGAGAGAGATTAGAACTGCTGTAAGGTTTTACATTGCCGTCTGTGTCCCCCTGTAAGGGAGAGTCACCCTCTCAATTTGTCCTGTTTACTATTAAAACTGAAAATGAAAGAAAATCACAAATAACAGAAATAAAGGGGAAATCTTCCAATGAGGACATGTCAGGAGCTTGTTGCGCTCCTGTTCCATGTCAGCATCTTGGTTTTGGCTGTGATACATTCTCCCTGTCTGCCTATCCACCTGCAGGGTGACTAATGTAGCCAGTCTATTGGTGGAGAACCAAACCTGAGTTAGGCCAGCCAAGCCTGCAGTCTCATGCTTGTGATAGCGTTTGTTACAGGGGCTTCAAGCTCCCTGTTCTGCTGTTGGATTCTCTTGTTTATGACCTTGGATTGGAACTTGAACTATTCTCTAAACTGCCTTCTTTTTGACTACAGCTTGAACCCTGACTATTTTGAATCTTGCCTGCCTTGTACCTGGACTGGTATTAAACCAGTCTGCCTGTCTGACTACCGCAAGTACCTGTTTGCTGTGCTCTGTTCGTGCCTGCCTGGTGTGGTGGCCAGGCACTATAGCATTGTGTATAAGACCTGGGGGCAACCTAGTACTGGTAAGCCTGCTTGCCTTATGGGAAAGGTAGCTGCTTTAGGGGAAGAATACAGAAGCCAGCTATAGTGTCTGACCACCTGTGTTGGGGTAGGCATGACCAGACATTAGTTCTAGTGACCCTGGTGACAACCAGGGATTCTCTCACCTTGAAGAAAGTTCCTCTTACTTCCTGTTTTGACTATGGGACAGAAAGTGAAGGAAAACCTTCCTAATGGAAAGCAGATGGCGAACAATTTAACAGGCATTACAACCCTCTCTTACAAAAATGTTTTGCCTTTATTTCTACCTTAAGTTACGATGGCAGTTTGAACAGGAAATTTGAAGCAACTTTTTTCTTGTCCAATTGTCATGTACCTGGTGATGGAGCCTGATGTGAAGAGGAAGGCCTCTATTACAGCTCCAGTTTAAGGGCCACTGGCAGGTAACACAGGAGTGGAGGCATATTAACCACTCGCTGACCACTTGCCGCGTATATACTGTGGCAGGCTGGCTCGGCTGCGCTAATCGTCGTACCTGCACGGCCATCTGCGGGAGCACTCCTGGGGGCGAGCACGTGCCACCAGCGGTGTGCTTCCACCCAAACTAGGCAGCGGAGATGCCGATCCACCTGCGATCGCTCCCCAATGAGAGAGAACACCAGTTAGCTGTTGTAAACACAGAAGACCTTTGTTCTCTCTGAAATGATAACAGAGCGCCTGTGTTCCTCCTATATAGGAACACAGGTCTCTGTGATCATTTCACAAGTCCCTCCCCCCACAGTTACAAAACACTCCCCTAGGGTCACAATGAACCCTTTGATCAACCATAGGTTATTACAGTAACAGCGCATATTTTTAGCACTGAGCGCATATTTATAGCACTGATTACTGTAGTAATGTCACTGGTCCCCCCAAAAGTGTAAAAAATGTCAGTTAGGGGTCTGATTTATCTGCCACAATGTCGCAGTCCTGCTAAAAATCGCAGATTGCAGCCATTACTAGTAAAAAAAGAAATAAATAAATAAAATAAAAATGACAAATCTTTCCCCTAGTTTGTAGACGCAATAGCTTTTGCGTAAACCAATTAAAATACGCTTATTGGGATTTTTTTTACCAAAAATATGTAGCAGAATACAAATTGGCCTAAAAGGAGGAAAAAAAATAGATTTTTAAATTTTTTGGGGGGAATGTTATATAGCAGAAAGTGAAAATATTGTTTTTTTTTTTTTCTTCAGAATTGTCGCTCTTTTTTGTTTATAGCACAAAAAAAAAAAATCGCAGAGGTGATCAAATTCCACCAAAAGAAAGCACTATTTATGGGAAAAAAGGACATCAATTTTATTTAGGTACAGCTTTGCACGACCGTGCAATTGTCCGTTAAATAACTTAGTGCTGAATCGCAAAAATGGCCTGGTTATTAAGGGGGCAAATCCTTCCGGTCCAGAACTGGTTAAAGAGATAAGCTGGGGTCATGGTAGGGAGCATTTAAGCATGGTCAGAGACAAGCCTGGTCAGCAACAAAGAGTCAAGCACAGGAACTGGTAAAAGGTTAGATGGAACTGGGGACGTGGACCTGGGCATATGGGCACACCTGCATGTTACCTGCTGGCTCTGCTTGCACACAAATGTGCACCTCAGAGTACCATCCGTACTATGGGCAAGCCTTCCCTGACACCAATATTTACAGGAACTGCTGCAAATATCACCCATTCAAGTATTCTTCCCAGGAAAATCATGGAATTTTTTTTTTTAAATAAGGAGACTGTACAAAACACTCAGTGGCATAAATTGAGACAGCCCTGTACTCTTTTAATGAAAAATCCAAGATATCACCAGCAGACCATGTTTAGATAAATAGACAGGGCACTTTAAATTCACCAAGGCACCTAGGGACCTCTTCCTCAGACAGCAATGACAATAACCAGACAGCAAGCACAAAAACACATAGAAAAGCCAAGAGAGCTGCCAATCCTACTTAATGTGCATATAACCTGATCAATACATTATATGTAGGTGCTCAACACTTCACTACAGTAAGAACACTATACCAAAGGTATCATTATCACAGCACTAAAACAGACCACGGTGTAAAGCTCCAATACAATTATTGTGTATCTATCACCGTGGTAACTCCATTTCTCTTGATAAGGCCCAATTACAACATGGGGCCAAAACAGGAACTAAATCGTAGCCTGGAAGGAGTTGCTTCAACAGACGTACCTCTCAGTCACACCCAACATGCTCCCACCAGAACCAAACATAAATGTTGGGATGGAACAATAGAAGGACACAATATATCAACCATGGCAATAGTAACATGCAGAGCTATAACTCATACAGTAATATTGTGCCTCAGGCCTATAAATATCCCCAGCACTCCCCATTCAATAAAAAGACCAAGAAATGATTGTTAAGGAGCCACCAACAACAGTGCAATCTAATGGCAAAGCAAACTAACCAACGGTAGATATGTAAAAAGTACAATAAGCAAGAAACATATTAGTAAATCCTACAGGGCACTGATCCACAAAAAGGGAGAAAACCAGGATGTGCCCAAGTACATTCGGGTTAAGGAGGATTTCTTCGAGTTCCTACTCATCATCACTGTTACCTCATTTATTCATTTAGGAATTTAGTAATTAAGTTTATCCTACTGAAGATGATCAGAAAAGATGGGTGTGTACACTCCTTCAGGCCATACCTGGAATATTTGGAAAGCCTTTGACAGAGGGCAGCAACATTTCACTGTCTGCCCTCTAGTTATTTAAGTGCATTCTTTTCCTATTCAAGTCTGGAGGCATTAAAGGTTAATGTGGACAGGAATTCATATGTTCCCAGTGATAAGATGTTTAAGAATGTGTGTGTGTATGAAAATGGCCATAAAGTGTACGTCAGGGTAAAATTAAAAAGTACTACACATGCAGTACATCTCTCCAATGCATGCAGTTTCCCTATGTTTCATCTCTTTAAAAATGCTGCAGGTATTGGTTTGCCAGAAATCCAGTGAGCTAATACGTTCCTGTTTGAACTTGCAACACAGGGACTTTGCAGCAGCACTAAAATTCCATCTCACTGTCAACTTTGCCTGCAAGACTATGGAACTCCTCCTATCCCCACCATTTACAGTATAGCCCTCTCCATGTACACACACTGGTTTCTTTCTAAGCAAAATAATGATGTTGCCTTGGCTCCAATGACCCTGCCAAGCACTGTGTGCAGGGAAAGGGATCTTGGGTAATGTACTGTGTATGTACATGATTGCACCCCATATGTAAAAATAACCACACACGTAAGTAAGATCAATTTTTATAGATCCCTCATTCATGGTTAACTGTAAACCGATGATCTGTAAAGATATCTATTGATAATTTTAGATTGCAAGCTCCATGAGCAGGGCCCTCCTAATATTGTATTGTAATCATACTGTCCCCCTTTAAATTGTAAAGTGCTGCGTAAACTGTTGGTGCTATATAAATCCTGTAAAATAATAATTTTAACTATCACAAAATGTTGTAATTTCACAGGTTCATGCAGCTTTGAGACGTGACATATTTGATATATTTTCACTCAAAACTGGCTTGTCTTTTATTTTTCAAAGAAAAACTAATTAGGGATTGAATCGAATTAGTGTGCAATAACTAATTTTAGTGTATTTTTAACTGTAAGAATAAACATTTACGCAAATATTACATAATATAACAAATATACGCCTGTGGCCTGATGTGGGTCTGCCATTAGTACCGGTACTCTCTCCAGCCCATGTGAGCTGTGACCCTGGGTGTGACAACTGAAGCAGTGACAACTCCGGCATCTTTGTTTGTGGTTTTTATTTGATTTAAAGGGGATGGGAGAAGGGAATGAGTGGGATACTCCTTGAGGCTTGAACTAATTACATGTTGGACTTCACTCCTGAAAAATGCCCGTTGGCGCTTTCTTGACGCCAGCCGGCGGCAGCCAATGCTCACTAACACTGTAAATATCCTGTAGAATACAGAAGTGCTGAACCCTCAACTATTAGTCCAGAAGGTCCAGGACTAAGAACTGTAGAACTCCTGACACTGCTGTGCATTAGAAGTCACTGAATACTGTCCCCGCTTTGACTAGCTTGAGGTAGTATGAAGTAGAACTCTGTATAGCTGTACTTGCAACTGACACACTCTGTACAGTTCAGGGCCAAACCGCAGGTGCCCCCTTTACCTTGAACTCTTCACGGTCCACTGACTATGTACCCCCTCTGTAGCTTCAGGGTCCTCAACCTAGGCACCCCCTTTACAACTAGCTGTTACTGGATCCCAGAACCTCTTCCAGAGTGGTCCCCTCTAACTTCAGGCAGACCCCCAGGGGCAATCCTCAGTACTCACGACCTGTGTAGGCTTTCCTGGGACTGGACCCCTCTCTCTCTCTCCGCAGGCTCTCGGCACACCGGATCCACTCAGCTCACTCAGCACGCTCTGGACACTCAGGCGACACCCTGAGACATCCGGCTTCCTCAGACAGGAGGAGCGACAGCCGCACTCTCCTTCCTGGGACTCTGCTCCCGCCAAAGACATCGTGTCATGCACTTCCCCCCAAACTTATACCCGCCCCCAAAATCCTTTGCAGCACAATCTGCCTCCTGGGGTAGTTACAAGTCTGTATGTGTCCCCCCTGATTGGGTTTCCTCCACCGCCCTATGAGAAGCCTCTCACAGGAGACGGTGGGGAGACTCCCCCTTCAGCAGGCACACCTGGAAACCATGACACCCTGACTATTAAATCACAGCCCTGCTATTAGGCAGACAAGGCCCATTATATCTTTACCTAGCACCTACCTGTAGAGTGCTACATGCAAAATATAAAAAACTGCAACTACCATCTTTACATTCTACAACTGCTCAAAAAACAATTAAAGGAACACTTTAAAAACACATCAGATCTCAATGGGGAAAAATATCATGCTGGATATCTATAGTGACATGGGCTGGGTAATGTGCTAGGAGCGAAAGGATGCCACATCATTTGATGGAAATGAAAATTATCAACCTACAGAGGGCTGAATTCAAAGACACCCCAAAAATCAAAGCGAAAAAACATTATGCAGCAGGCTAGTCCATTTTGCTTCATTGCAGCAACTCAAAATCGTACTCAGTAGTTTGTATGGCCCCTTGTGCTTGTATGCATGCCTGGAAACTTCGGGGCATGCTCCTAATAAGACGACGGATGGTGTCCGGGGGTATTTCCTCCCAGATCTGGACCAGGGCATCACAGGGCAGACTGAGATGAAACCTGGCGGCGTCGGATGGACCGAAACATAATGTCCCAAAGGTGTTCTATTGGATTTAGGTCAGGCAAGCATGGGGGCCATTCAATGGTATCAATTCCTTCATCCTCCAGGAACTGGCTGTATACTCTCGCCACATGAGGTCTAGCCTGTAGAGGTCTGTGCATCCCTCCATAGATATGCCTTCCCAGACCATCACTGACCCCCCCCCCCACCAAACTGGTCATTCTGAACAATGTTACAGGCAGCATAACATTTTCCACGGCTTCTCCAGACCCTTTCACGTCTGTCACACATGCTCAGGGTAAACCTGCTCTCATCTGTGAAAAGCACAGGGCCCCAGTGGCAGGCCTGACAATTCTGGTGTGCAATAGAAAATGCCAATCAAGCTCCACAGTCCCAGGCAGTGAGCACAGAGCCCACTAGAGGATATCGGGCCCTCAAACCACCCTCATGAAGTCTATTTCTTATTGTTTGGTCAGAGACATTCACATCAGTGGCCTGCTGGAGACCATTTTGTAGGACTCTGGCAGTGCCCATCCTGTTCCTCCTTGCACAAAGGAGCAGATACTGGACCTGCTGATAAGTTAAGGAACTTCTACGGCCCTGTCCAGGTCTTGTAGAGTAACTGCCTGTCTCCTGGAATCTCCTCAATACTTTTGACTTCTGGCAATGGCTCGTATTGATGTGCTGTCCTGAAGGAGTTGGACTGCCTGTGCAACCTCTATAGGGTCCAGATATCGCCTCATGCTACCAGTAGTGACACTGACCCTAGCAAAATGTAAAACAAGTGAAAAACAGTCAGAAAAGATGAGCAGGAAAAAAAATGTCAGCGGCCACCACATGTAAAACCATTTCTGTTTTGGAGGTCATCTCATTGTTGCCCATCTAGTGCACCTGTTGTTAATTTCATTATTACCAAAGCAGCTGAAACTGATTAACAACCCTCTCTGCTACTTAACTGATCATATCAATATCCTAGGAGTTTAATTGACTTGATGCTATACTCTGATTAAAAACTGTTCCTTTAGTGCCGGTTCACACATATGCGATGTCAGACATCGCATGTGATGCACACTGCATTGCTGTGCAAATCACATACGATGTCTGTACGATGCAAATTCAGCCATGCAGATTGCATGGCTGAATTTGCATCGCATTTGGACCAAAGTCGCACAGGACCCTTTTTTTGGTCCGCACAAGAATCGGATCGCATGGGTGTTCACAACTATACGATATGATTCCTGTCCAAACTGACAGTTCGCACTGCGATATGCGAACTAATCTGGGATTGTTGTTAACTTTGTATTGATACCGCAAGCAGTTTGCACGTATATGGCAGTGTGAACTGCCTGCGAGTCGGGTGCAATGCGAGAACCTGCAGTGGATTCGTAGGGCTCCCGCACCAATGTGCACTCAGTTTTTTTGAGCAGTGTATAAGGCCTCTTTGTTTATATACAATGTTTATATTCTTTTACCCCCTTCCTGCCAAGGCCACGTTTCAGCTTTCAGCGTTGTCACAGTTTTTGGAAAGTAGACATTTCAAGGTATTTAGTGAGAAACATGGCATGTTTTTTGAAGTTGTATTTTTTTTTTTTGTCACAATTTTAGGAAATTTTTTTAAAGTTTTTTTTTTTTTCACAGTTGTCACCAGTGCAGTACAACGTCATCATATAACTAGTGGGTGGTGATGATGATCAGGGACATGACTGGTCACAGTATGGGAAAATAAAAACATTTTTATGTATATTTTTTAATGTTTTTCTTACCGGCGCAACATAGTGTTACCATAGTAACACGGTACTACTCTGTGAAGGTGATCAGGGTTTTTTTTTTTTTTTGATTTTTTTTTTGTTTGTTTTTTTTTTTTTTACACACTGACTGCTCATAACATTGAATATCACTGTTATAAATGTAGCACTACTCCCATGGGAGCTGCTGGTTATGGATTCCCCTGGGTTACCCATAGCAACAACTTGACAATATAGCATATTCTAAGTGCTTGGCTCAGTCAGAAAACAGTCCAGGGGTTTGGGTTTTCGTTGTTTTATTGGAGAACTGGGATGGGAGAAGGGATGAGTGGGATACTCCAACTGAATAAACTATGCACAATTGCTGGGACTTCTGAATAAAGTTGAGTGCGGCAAGGATGCTGCTTCACCCTGCCACTAAGTGAAGAACAATTAGATGAACTGTACTGTACTGTGATACTCTCTTCAGGGTCCTACTTGGCACCCCCTTTGTCCCTACTCTTCCGGGTTCTATACGGCACCCCCTTTGTCCCTACTCTTCAGGGTTATAAACGGAACCCCCTTTTATCTTACACTATGTGTGAGCTGACCCCTTGATCCTCTGACTTCCCTGGAGTGGTCCCCCTTCCTGGGCAGACCCTTTGGCAAGTCCCCTGGTACTCACAGACACTGTTTTTCCCAAGAAGACTCTGCCAGCAGCTCCACTGGATCCTCTGCAACTCAGCTCCACACCTGGTTCACTAGTCCGACAGCCTAAGACCACTTTCCTCATGCAACAGGAGGAGAGACCAGCCATCAGCCTCCTCCTGGGACTCTGCTTCCCGCTAAAGACGCCCTGTCACATGTCCCCCTGGCTTTTATGAGCAATCCCAGGATGCACTGCAAGAGTGCCCACCCACTGAGACTCCCACAAAAGCCAATGTGTCACTGGCTGGGTTTCCTCCACTGTCCAACAGTCCCCCCTAGTGGATGCAGTGGGGACACTCCCTCAGACCCAGTGAATTACATTTGGAAACATGCAACAGGCAACCTAATAGATCAGGCTCCCCTAATAAGCAGAAGGAGCATAAGATGCTTTTACCTAGCACCTACCTAGGAGGGTTTTACATAAACAAACAACCATTTTTTCTGAATGACATCCATTCATTCACTGTGTACTATTGTGATTAGCTATTGGGATGTGACTGAAATGGGTGAATCTAGAATTGAAGAACCCCCTTCATCAAGGCTGAAAAATAACAAAATGATTTTATGGTAAGAGATTTTTACCTCTGATGGAGGGACAAGGCTATGCCTTGAAGCTGTTTGGTTTTGAGTACAGTCTTACAACTGATTTTATACTAGAATAAAGTTGTATCTAGACATTAATATCACAGTGTGGTACTTAAATTCTAGTGTTACCCATTTTGAGAGTTGCTATTGAACCTTTTACATGCATTCATACATTTCACCTTGATGCAAAATAATAATATAAGCGACTGAAGTCTTACGAGTAACAGAAAATGTTACAAGTACAGTCGTGCAGTTGATCAATATGTCAATTTTTTTTTTTGTTTTTGGGTTCGCTTTCAATTTTGCTAGATGTCAGCAGTGTTTAACATCCCACAGACTATGTGAAAGGTATGTTTACTCCACTTTGGGTGTTTCCACTCAGTGTTTGCCATGCGTTACAGCTTCCACAATTGAAACCATTGGTGGTACTATACACAGTATTGCTCCACTTCATCGTTAACACCTTAAATATTATTTTTTTACCTGTTTCATCCTCTTGAACTTTCTTCTATTATTGTTCCTTATACACCTTCTATTATTTTCATTATCAAGTTCCACGCATTATCTTAGGTTGTGTATGTTACACAAGTGCTCCAGATGTGGCTGACTGCAGTGAAGAATCCCTTTCATATCCCAAGGGAATATTGTGTTTGAACAGTGAATGTTTATCAACTCATACTATGATCAGCGAGATGCCTCTAATCCCCGTGTTTGCTAAAGAGCCAAGAACTAATAGTATTCTTGTTCTGAGTAGTAAGAGTTCTGAATACATCTCTTCATGCTTAACTTGCACCTGTCACTACGTTTTATCGTCTTACTCAAAATGTATAACAAGAAGCTATGCTTGCTGCTTATAAATACATGTTTATTGTATATGCGAGAATGACAAGGTATTGTAGAATACGTTTTATACGTATAAGCGAGCAGGCCTTAAAAAAATGTGTCAAATCAAAAATGTTTACTAAAAAAAATAAATAATTCTCTCTGTTTTGCTTTTGTAGAGTTTCCATCATTTTTTTTTTTTGTAAAATGTCAGCTAGACAGGAAATAAGGGGAAATCTCTATACTAAAGCTCTATATAGCCGTAAGACCCAACAGGGTTTTATCCCCCTTTCCATTCTATTTGAAACATCAGTGTTCTCACCAGTGTTGCCAACCTCCCACAGCATTTTTTGCTGACAAAACATGGAAAATTTACTGGCAAAACACATTTTTTTTACTGACAACCTGAAAAATTTCAGAACTCCTATTTTAAACTGATATTTAAAAAGTATAAATACATTATGGAAACACTGGCAATACCCATACCAAGTAATTTGCCTGGTTTACAAAAAAAAAAAAGTCAACACAATATAACAAATTATCAGCCCTTAATATTTACAGACAGTTGTAAAAAATCAGTGATTTTTACAAACTGTGCGTAAATTTACTGGCTGTTGGCAACCCTGGTTCTCACTCTTAAAACTGTGGTTTACAATACGGTGTAAAATTTATCCTACAATGTGGAGACAGCTCAGTTGGGTTCTGAGATTCCTGTTTGATATGATTGTGGGGTGGAATGACTATATAAAAAAGATTGATGTTTTTATGGGTGAAGATCAATTGTGATGTTATAGGATGGCAGTATATACTTATTGGAAGGTAAGATTCAGCAAAGAGATGTTACATAGTTAGTCAGGTTGAAATAGACCATCTAGCTCATCCAATAAAAAAAATAAAAAAAACAGTAAAGAAAATCGAGCCGTACAATCCCAAATACATAATCCTATACCCCCCAACAAAGCATGATCCAATTTGCTACATCAGGGGAAAAAAAATTCCTTCCTGATCCGCCAAGAGGCAATCGGATATTCCCTGGATCAACTTTACCTATAAATATTAGTACCCATTTATATTATGTACACCCAGGAAAGAATCCATGCCTTTTTTAAAGCAATCTAGTGAGCTAGAACCAGAACCACCTCTGGAGGGAGTCTATTCCACATTTTCACAGCTTTTTCGAAGACTAAATCTATTTTCCTCTGGATGTAAAGAGTGCCCCCTTGTCCTCTGTGTTGACCTTAAAGTGAATAACTCAACACCAAGTTCACTATATGGACCCTTTATGTATTTATACATGTTGATCATATCCCTCCTTAATCTCCTCTTCTTAATGTTGTAAAATGAAAACTTTTCATGCTATCTTGAGGTTGTGTCTCTTGGGTGTGATGATGTGAAATAGGTTCTTGATCCTTAGTAAGCAATTTTTGATACTGACTGTTTGAAAGTAATACTTTTTGGAAAGTTTTGTGCTCTTGGTTATACGGCTATGACCAAATACAGTAAACCTTTACCTGACGTTCTTGACTTCATGGCTTAGTAGTGCACAGGGTATGACAGGGGGGCATTATGTGCAGGAGAAGAGTGCATTAGGCGTGATGGCAGACAGTATGTGTAGGAGATAAATACACACATAGGAGTGCCATCCCGAATCTCTTGCTACATACTATTTAGAAAAACGAATAGGTCTGCAGGCAGACTGATATTAGAAAATGGTAAATTCTTATTAAATAAAATGAGTGGGGTGGCAGGATGAAAGCAGTCAGGTAACGTGAGCTCCTGATCACTACAGTGAATGAGACATGCAGTGATTGGCACCAGTCATATACAACAGTGGTCCCTAACCTTTTTGGCACAAGGGACCGGTTTTATGGCAATCAATTTTCCCAGGGACCTGGGGTTTATTCACAAAGTCTGTCCTCAGCCCCCCTATATATCACAGTCCCCCCTTTTATATCAGTGTCTGCAGTTCCTCTTCACATCACAGCCCACCCTTTACATTACAATGCAGTCCACTTTACATTAATATATCGGGCACTGTAATGTAAAGGGGGCTGTGATGTAAATCTGTCATCACATGCCCGACGAAGGGGTCCTGCTTGACTCCGAAACATTGCACTTGTCTTTATGATGTGATCTCTCAGCAATAAAAAAAACCTTTAAACGGTGATTGTAGATCCCTGGTGTGCTGGCGAATATACACTGCACTGTAAAGGGGCACTTTAATATAAAGGAGGCACTGTTATGTAAAGAGGAGCTGGGAGAGGACAAATAGGTATGGCCGTATAGCAGGAGATGAGCGGAAACTGCAATCTGTGATAGCCCTTGGCATAATGTGGTTGTCACTCATCTCCTGCTGTGTGGCCCAGTGATCAACAGGCCATGGACCGGCACCGGTCTGCGGCCCAGGGGTTGAGGACCCCTCATGTACATGACACTTAAGGTAAAGCAACTCATCCAAACTCCATTCACAGAGGGAAAGTGAGAGATTAAGAGAGGGAATTCTTGTTATTAGTGCGGCACCCGGCACAAGGAAGTCTTTCACTTTAAAAAGTTATTTAGGATATAAACTTCACCAAGTTGACCAGTTTAAAAGCCAGAATAAGAGTTTGTGGCCTGTATAGGGAAAATCAAACCAAAGATTAACGATATCCAAAATGTAATGTAAGTTGCCATAACAGCTGAAACATTGAGTTTTAAATAATGAACATAGTGAGAAAACAGAAGTAAACAGTATTGAATATTTATAAGTCCCTGGGGCTTGTTTAGTATTATCAAGAAAAAAGATGATAGACATAAATAGGGAAGAAGTTTTTCCATAAATACAACAGTCTAAATATAAAGTAAACAATACTTATAGTATCTCTATAATAACATGTAAATGAAAATGCAAAACGTATTAAAGTCATATATTAAAGTCATATATTAAAGTCATATATGCAAACAACATACTGGAGTAGGGTAGCATGTATGCTACATAGGCACCAAACATTCCAACACATAATGTTGACTGTACAGACATGGCCAAAAGGTTTGAGAATGACACAAATATTAATTTTCACAAAGTCTCCTTCTTCAGTGTTTTTAGATCTTTTTGTCAGATGTTACTATGGTATACTGAAGTATTTTTAGAAGCATTTCATAAGTGTCAAAGGCTTAGATTAACACTTACATTAAGTTTATGCTAAGAGTCAATATTTGCAGTGTTGACCCTTCTTTTTCAAGACCCCTGCAATTCGCCCTGGCATGCTATCAATTAACTTTTGGGTCACATCCTGACTGATGGCAGCCTATTCTTGCATAATCAATGCTTACAGTTTTTTAGCATTCGTGGGGTTTTTTGATCACCTGTCTCTTGAGGATTGCTCATAAGTTCTCAATGGGATTAAGATCTGGGGAGTTTCCTGGCCATGGACCCAAAATTTCAATGTTTTGTTCCCCAAGCCACTTAGTTATCACTTTTGCCTTATGACAAGGTGCTATATCATGCTAGAAAAGGCATTGTTTGTCACCAAACTGTTCTTGGATGGTTGGGAGAAGCAACTCCACACATGAATGGTCTCAGGATGCTTTACTGTTGGCATGACACAGGACTGATGGTAGCGCTCAACTTCTCTTCTCCGGACAAGGTTTTTTCCAGATGCCCCCAAACAATGAAAGGGGATTCATCAGAGAAACCCAGTCCTCTGCAGTCCAATCTCTGTTCCTTTTGCAGAATATCATTCTGTCCCTGGTGTTTTTCCTGGAGAGAAGTGGCTTCTTTGCTGCCCTTCTTGACACCAGACCATGCTCCAAAAGTCTTCACCTCATTGTGCATGCAGATGCACTCACAGCTGCCTGCTACCATCCCTGAGCAAGCTCTGCACTGGTGGTGCCCCGTTCCTGCACCTGAATCAATTGTAGGACATGGTCCTGGTGCTTGCTGGACCTTCTTGGGCACCTTGAAGCCTTCTTCACAAATGCAGTGAATTTTTTTTTTTTTTAATGGGATAAAGTTAATTTTCATGGCAAAGATCACTCTTCATAACATTCGGGAGTATATGCAAATAGCCATCATAAAAACTGAGGCAGCAGACTTTGTGAAAAATAATATTTCTGTCATTCTCAAAACTTCTGGCCGGTGCTGTACAATTATGAGAAAATAATAACGTAGTGTGAAACTTATGACCAGTGTTGCCATATGAGGGGGTTTTTTTGTAATCTCCATTAGCAATTGTAAATAGATATTTGTAGAAATATATTTTTAAACAAGTTACAAGGTTAGAGGTATTAGATATTGGTTTGATATAGGTATACTATAAATACTTATGGGAACAAGGGTTCAGGTTTTTAGTGTGGTTGATATCAGATTGAGTTATAAGATGACTTTGATGTGTAGGTATGTTTTAATGTGCTGGACATGTGTGCCACAGTGAATGTTCTATTATTTACCAGTCCTAATACTGTATGCGAGAAGTGACAACAATTAAATTCATTACCTTTTTGCAAAATAGAGAGAGCTTGCAGGGAAAATGTCATTTTTTTTTTTTACTTTATTGCTGCAGCAGGTTAAATACAAGGTGCAAATGTGCCACTTTACAGGCAGACTAAGGGGATCCTCCAGGAACTATATTTAAAGGATTTTTAAATTTTGATTGATCTTTCTCATTTTTATGTTTTCACTTTAAGCATCAGTAAATCACTGCTCATTTAAAAATTAGTTTTTTACAAACTTTTTTTTTTATTGATACATGTCCTCCAGGCCAGTACCCGGACCCCATCCTTTTGGATTTTTCCAGTTTGGGTCCCATAGTCTTCAGTGGGGTTCATTATTCGGTTCCAAACTTTTGCGATGTTGGAAAGATCTACCGCAAACCGAATCGGGGGATGTTCGGCCCAGGTCCACAGAACAGCTGTATTTATATTGAGATTAAATTACACACAGGTGGACTCTATTTACTAATTTGGTGACTTCCGAAGGCAATTGGTCCCACTAGATTTTAGTTAGGGGTATCAGCGTAAAGGGGGCTGAATACAAATGCGCTTCACACTTTTCAGATATTTATATGCAAAACATTTTGAAAACCATTTATAATTTTCCTTTCTTTTCACAAGTGTGCCACTTTGTATTGGTCAATCACATAAAATCCCGATAAAATACATCTATGTTTTTTGGCTGTAACATGATAAAATTTTTGAAAATTTCAAAGGATATGGTTTTCTTTTTCAAGGCACTGTATATACCCTTTTCCCCTTTTTTTTTATAAATGATCACATCCCCTCTGTTTTCTGCTGCATATGAGCTAGGGGTAGGAGAAGAAGCAGCATACTGAGCTTGCCAGTGAGTGGCTGTGCAGAGGGGGCATGTCAGGACAAGTCTGATTATTGAAGGAGAGTATACTGAGTTCCAAGCATAGCTAGAGAACTGACCATGGTGTGCTCTCCTGCTTAGTGTGGTCGGTTGTTAATAGGAAAGCAGATGGACTGGCAGGAACACCAGGGATTTAACAAAGGAAGTAATACAAAGAAGACAGGCTACTTCCTCTTACAAGTACATTGTACAGAAGGTACATATCAGGAATATGAAATGTTAGGGTAACAAAAGGGGACGTGTTAGTGATAGTGACGGGCTGGATGTTCGACTTGAAACATCGAACATCGGGTGTTAGTGTGTTTGATGATCATACGAACACCCAGGGCGCTTGGTGGGAAGTTCGCCTGCCAATGAGCACCCAATAATGCAATGCGAGATTTCAGTGCATTAAGTGCAGGTGATTGGCCAAAGCAAGCACCTGACCTGCATGCTTTGACCAATCACAGCACAATATCCTGTAAGAGCCATGATTGGCCAAAGACAGGGTGCCTTTGGCCAACCATGGCTCAGGGGCTTCACACCCACACTATATAAGACCGTTGCTTACATGGCAGCCTCGTTATAGTGTGTTAGTGGAGATTGCTGTCCCTTCCTCTGCCTTGCAGGTGCTATTCCTTCTGCATCAGCAGTGGTTTCCTTTATTTTTTATAGCGCAGCAGCACTAATAATATTTAGGGCATAATTGCTGTCCCTCCTTCTGCGTACCAGGTGCTATTCCTTCTGCATCAGCAGTGGTTTTCTTTTTTTTTTTTGCCTTTATTAATTTCTTCTTTATTAAAAAAAAAAAAACAAAACTATAATAAAACAGTTTATAGGGCATAAAGCACAAAAGTATTGCACCCAAGCACCATATTTCCATCCCACACTCTATGATAAAAAGTTTTAAAAATCCCCCCAAAAAATCCCCATCATGTCCGAAAGACTAACAAGGAGAGGCAGACGCTCCCAGGCCACTAAAAGAAGGCAAGCAGCCTCTGTGACCAGAGTGAAAATTGGTGGTCACAGACATGGTGTTGTATCCTCTGCAGGCGGGGCATGCTTATCCTTTTTTTTCCAGTGCTGGCCGTGTTATTGAGCCACAACATGCCGAAGAGTTGGTGGAGTGGATAACTAAGCCGTCCTCATCCATAGCCCCACCATCATGCACGGAGAAGTCATCTGAATTATTCCATCATAGTGTCTATTACATGGTACTGAAGGATGCACAGTAATTTGAATGCTCTGATGTTGGTTCCCAGGTTGAGAACGTGAGCCTAGAGAGAGGGGGTACCGATGATGGACAAGAAACTAGCAGTCATGCTCCCCCAGCTGCACCATACTGCCAAGTTTGCTCCAGTGACAAGGATGGAGGGGATGATGAGGTCACTGACTGTACTTGGGTGCCTGAGAGAACAGAGGAGGAAAGTGAGGAGGAGGCACAGCTCCAACAAGGCAGGATGTCCTCCAGGGGCCAGCGTAAGGGTAGCCACCCTATTGCATCACACCACAGAGCTCCACAGGTGCAGGGCACTGCTACCTCCCAGCTTTCTTTCAAAAGTTCATTAGTGTGGGCTTTTTTCAACATGTGCAGCAGACCGCAGCATTGCTGTTTGCAATCTCTGTCTGAAGTGGATCAAACGTGGTCAGAACACCAGGCGCTTGGGCACCACATGCTTGACAAGACATATGATGACCTGCCATGCAGTCCGTTGACAACAGCACCTGAAAGACCCACATCATAAAATAATGCAGACTTCTCCTTCCTCCTCATCTGGTATCTCTACCCCTACTATAACTGAAGTCTTCTCAAAAACCTGCACTGAGAGGGATGATAGTATAGCAATGGGTGCCACAGGTACTTGCACCCAATCTGCTAGCAGTACACCACCTGTTAACTTCACCACCATGGAAATTTCACTACCCCATTTGCTGAACCATAAAAAAAAATACTGTCCCAGCCATCCACATGCTCAGTGTTTAAATGCTAGCTTGGCCAAATTCTGGTAGCCTCTGCCCCCTTATGTGAAGTTGCGGAATGTGCTGAACCCAGGGGCAGGTTCCAAAAATACATTTCTTTTCATGTAATGCCATTCTAGCTCTGTACCATCATGTGAAAGGCAAGGTTTTAGCCTCGTTGGAAAGAGCGGTCAGCAGCAAGGTTCACATTACTGCTGACTAGTGGTTCAGCAGGCATGGTCAGGGACCTTTCATTTCCTTCACGGCGCACTTGGTAACTCTGCTGGCAGCTGGGAATGATGCAGGACAGGGTTCAGTGTTGGAGCTTGTTCCCCCACCATGACTCCAAAAAAATTGTGGTGATTCTGCCATATCTGTCTGCTCCACCCTCTCCTCTTCTTTTTCCTCTATGGTCTCTTCTGCTGAATTGTCCTCAGAATCAGCAATGCTCCCTAAGAGTTCAAGGGGCTACGCAAGCAGTCAGGCTAAAGATGCCATGCAGTGCTTCAGTTGGTCTGTCTAGGGGACAGCAGCCACACCGGGCAGAGGCAGGCTCAGAGGTGGTTGACGCCACAGCAGTTTGAGCCAGGAATTGTTGTATGCGACAATGGCACCAACCTTCTCTCTTGGCACATGTCCTGAATTGGGTGTTGCAGCTTTTCTTGAACACGTACCAGGGCTTACAAGATCTTCTGAGGCAGGCCAGAAAAGTCTGTGGACATTTCCTTCGGTATTACAATGCCAGTACTCGGTTAGATGACATTCAACTGGAATAAATAAAATGAATGGATGTGGTAGTGCTGCTAAAAAGGAAAAAAATAATATGTAAAGTAAGCAGTGTAAAAAACATACATTAAATACCATACATAAAATTAATTGTGCCAAATAAGGTAAGCATCTCTTAATAAAGTGCAAAGTGTTACAGAGACACCATGCAACCAAGACGAATAAATCTAAAGTGAAAAACCAAATAAATGAATGTGATAGCGCTGCTAACAAAGAATTAATATATATATATAAACAGTGTAGAAAATATATATTAATTATGTACCATACACATAAATGTTGTGCCAAATACGTAAGTATCTAATAAAGTGCAATGTGATGCAGAAACTCTGTCTCTGATTTAAATAAAGTGCAAACAAGGCGAATAAGTCTAAAGTGAAAAATAAATAAATAACCACTCCGAAAGTGAAAAAAGTGCAATAAATAAGAGTCCAAAAAAGTATCTTTCAAAAAAGCAGCCTGTGGGTCATTCCGTGTGTATCCACTCTTTGAGTAATGTGCTGCTATCACCAGGTGAAGTGTCTGTTCACCTCCATACTTCACCCACTAGGCGTCTCAAGCAGTTAAAAGGCAGATAGAATCATGCCGTCCATTCAATAGGTCACTTCCACTATTCTCGGTATTTCTCAAAAAAAATTTAGCTCATGTGAAAAAAATTAGACAATCTCCAATGGTGCAGTATCGACACATTCAGAAGGTACATAACCAGATCCCAGCTTCAACTATTAAACTCACATTTATTAAATTAAAAAAACAGCTTATATAATCACAAATCCAAAAAAGTCACATTAAAACTTCAAACCTGCCAACCGCTTGGTACCTCTACGCGTTACGCCTTATCCACCATGGTTTCAACTGGAGGAAGAAAAATGTTTTTCTTTTTTTCTTTTTTTTTAAGACTTGCAACTCCTTTCAAAAATTGTCTACCTTTTTCCATTATGCTATCAATACCCTCCATCCATATTGTTAGAAGAGCCCAGGGATGCATTTGAGGCTAAATAAAAAAGCTGCTTTACATCAGAGAACCATGTGCAGAAAAGGCCAAGAAAACTCCTTATCACCATTATCACCTCTGCAAGTCCAGTATCTGCCTGTTTGTGTTTTAAAATAAAACTATTTAAATATCAAAATAAAAAATACTGTTAAGAAACCACAAAAAAATAACCTATTACCTCTTCGAGCAGAAACTCTGGTTTTCACTTTTTCTTTTTTAAGAAATTATTTTTATAGGCAGTCCCCCGGTTACAAACATTCGACTTACAAATGACTCCTACTTACAAACGGAGGGAGACAACAGGAAGTGAGAGGAAATCTACCCCTAGGAAGGGTATTTCACTCCTGTAATCATGGGAGTTCTCATGGGAAAAAGGTGTCTCCACTGACGTTTTATCACCAATCCTTGTTTCCACAACAACCCAAAATATTCGAAATCCAATTGCCACAGGGGCAGATAGTGAGGTGAAATTGAGCTACCACTTAAAAAATGTACCTGTTCTGACTTACAAAAAAATTAAACTTAAGAACAAGCCTACAGACCTATCTTGTTTGTAACCCGGGGACCACCTGTAGTATGTTTAGTATTAGGTATTGCTTTTGGCATTGTGAACCAGGATTTCTCAGCAAGCTGTCCTACAGATGCAATGTTTTATTGTATTCAAGTTTACTTAAATACTCTATAGAGCACTGATGTCTTTTCTGAAGAAATATTCAAAACATTATTTTATTGTCACAGCTTCCAGATTTCAATTCCTCTTAAAAAAGACTTTGTCATAAGAAAAGCATTGGGGCTTCTATTACTGACTTCTTCTTTGAGATGCTAGTTCTCTAGCTATCATGCCAATGCTTTGACTTTAATGCTTTCCGAGTCTCTGATTTGGAACAAATATAGTAAAGGTATTTTGACACTTTCCTAACATTTATTTCAAGCATGCTGGTTCTGGGTCTGTCACTCAAAAGTACAAAAGCCTTTGCAACACATGTTTTTCTCATGAATGATTTAAAAGTAAGAAACTCTTTCACACTGGTGGCTGGGGGCAGTAAAACAGGTGGCTGAACCACATTGCTTCGTGGTCATGGCAATTTTAACTCTAGACTGAAAAGTTTGACATGTGGCATCTCCTGAAAAAGAAAAAATATGGGATGACAGACCGTGGTCCGTCAATCCCAACAAGAGACCAACTAAGGGCACTGGAGACTCAATTTGGTAAAAAATATGTATATTTTATTGGGCACGTATGCCTGAAAAAATAAAGCAACTTATGAGAAAACTCAGGGTGGTGTGGGTAACACTAAATGACAACATAGTTAAAAGACATAAAAATACACAAGGCACATGTGCTGAAAGGACTCAAGCAAATTACCTCCACCCATTGAAAGCCGTCATACAAATGCAATGGTGGCTCAGTTGGCTGGATACATCCAAGCATGCAGGCACAACCAATTGCCTGGTGACTCAATGAGTGGATGGTGAAATGTCACATGACCAAACAGGCACCAACACTACTGGTGGGTTGGTTGCCGTGTTTAGTGATGTGGGAGGACCTCACAAATATGTGCAATGAGCTCAATACCCCACTGATTGGCAGACAGGTGTGGAAGTCCAAGATCCTGTGAACAAAAAATGTAAATAACTCCAATATAAGAATGTGATCAAAGCGGAAGCGATATAGATCTATGATGGATAAGGGGGAGTCAGAATGTCAGCTGAAAGGTGGTCCGTGATTTGGAGACCCCTCTTGCAGGTCACAGGTCACAGTTGGGGACACAGTTGCAGGTCAGATTTCCGATAAGGCCAGTGTGTTGGTAATGCATATATGGTAAGGCCACTGGGTACAATGTTAGCCAAGCTTCGGTTAGTGTGACCTCATTGGCTGGTGGGAAGACCGTAATGTTCACCGTAAAAGGGACCCGTTCATGCAAGTGAAGATTCACATATAGCGATTAACCTGTGGCGGTTCGCTGAATAATGCAGGAGGAGTCAGCAGATGGACCCGGGATTGGAGCTGCAGCGGTCCATAGCTTGGTCCGATTGCCCAAATAGTGCAGATCGTCCGGTCCAGAGTGTCGCTGGTGAGGCGTTCGTACCCTGCGTTGAGCTACACCGGCATCAAAGGATGAACTTCCAGGTCAAGGGTGACCGACTTGCGTCACATCTGGTTAGCTGATCTGCCGGGTGCATGCAGGGGAACAGCCCCAGAGTGAGCGGGTTAGGGAGTCACGGACACTAGGGCAAGCGATGGCACAATGTGCGGTGTGGTGAACGCCAGACGTTAACGCGTTTCACCGACTGGAACGTCAGTTTCTTCAGAGCTGATGTGGATCTAGATGGCGCCATATTATATAGCCCCGATAATTGGTAGCAATTAATTCATTAGATACCGATGTGTACAAAGACTGATTCAGGGGAGAAGCAATTACATCTTTTCTCCACTAGATGTCACTGCAGAAACACATCAAACGGGTACATTTTTATATATGGCGTCATCAGCTCCACCGGCGTTGTAGCCACGTTTCCACATGGTATCAAGTACTCTGTATACCAGTTTACAGAGGTTGACAACAAATATCCTTTTACCACTGTAACCATGCGGAAGAGTAACCACATTAATAGATACAAAACAAAGTGAATTAAAAACGCTGCACCTTTGACAGAACATAATATATATATACACAAAATGTATAAACATGTACATTGCTGTTTACATCAGGACTGAATACTTTCAAATTTTAAACTAGCAACTGTTAGTTCCCCTGTTTGAGGGAAACGCAAGTATCAAGATAGAGGTAAAGGCCAGACCCCTAGTTATTAGGGACAGTATATAACCATCCTGATGAGCAAAGCACCTAAAACCCAGGAAGAAGGTAAAAAACAACCCTACAGTCACAGAATACCAGGGATTCGAGGAGTGCTAAAGGTTCCTGTGGGAAAGCGGGGGCTTATAATGAATAAGCAGTAATGCAGTGAGTCTATTGGAGGGGACATAGACCGGTCAGGGGGAGGGGGCTTATTTTTCGTGGGGCCGATAGGTGAAAAGGGCATATAATATGTCCTAAGCACTCCACAGACATAGAAAGATGTGGGGAAGTCCCTTAAGAGTACCCGCTCCATTCTCAGTACAGCAAACATGACGTGACAACATGAAGGTTATGAGTTTAAAAAGGGTTGTAAACTAAACTCGACATTTAGTCCTTGGGGCGCAAGAGACCCCATTTTGTAGATCCACATTTTTTCTTTTTTTTTTTTTGTAAAAGGACATTGTCGAAGTCCCCTCGTCTCGCTGATAATTTTAGTGCATATATGCCTCTTACCCTTAGGCCCTCGGGGTTGGCGTCATGGTGCTCGAGAAAATGGAGGGGTACGGTCTTATTGTCCACCTTTTTTTTTTCTAATGTCTGTGATGTGTTCCGAAATACGTGTCTTCAATTGGCATTTGGTCTTACCAATGTACGATTTATTGCAGGGACAAATTAGCTGGTATATTACACGCTCGGTCTGGCAATTGATGAAACTATTAATGGTAAATTCCTTTTGTCCATCGCAACTCAAAAAAGTTTTTGATTTGATTATGGATTTACATATAGAACATCGTCCACAGGGGAACATCCCTTTCAGTCGAGGCAGGGAGGTTAACCAGTTTTCACCACTTCTGGAGCGAATAAATTCTGAGTGACATAAATTATCCTTCAGATTTTTAGCTCACTTAGCGGTCAATAGGGGTCGTGGACCCACTATTCGTTCAATTAGTGGCGATACAGTCAACACCTGCCAATGTTTAGAGAGGACCGCTCTCACCTGTTCCCATTGGGTGCCGTAAGGTGTAATAATTCGTGGATGTACTGTTTCATTAGGACATGAACTTACTTCAGTATCGTCCTGACCACCTAGTAGGCTTGTTCTTTGTTTAAGTGCCACTTTCTTACGTGCCCTTCTTATGGTTTTATGTGTATCCCCTCTTTCTGAAACGTTTGTGGAGCTGCTTCGCCTCTGTCTGGTAGTCTGCAGGGTCAGAGCAGTTTCTTTTCAACCGAAGAAACTGCCCTACAGGTATACTCTCAATGAGGGGTCTGGGGTGGTGACCTATCTGCTGCCAACAATGTGTTGGCAGCCGTGTCTTTACGGTAGGTTGTAGTTTTTAACTTCCCATCCTCAATAGAGATCAGCAGGTCCAAGAATGGTAAATGATTTGGGGTCACAGTGTAGGTGAGTTTGATGTTCCGGTCATTTCCGTTCAATTCGTTGATAAATTGATCCAGTTCAGAAGAGGTACCGTCCCAGAGGAGCAGGACATCGTCAATGTACCTCAGCCACATGTAAGCGTGGCTGAGGTACATTGGGGATGGATAGACTACCTGCTCCTCCCAGAGTCCAAGGTGGAGGCCCGCGTAGGCCGGGGCCCACGGAGCCCCCATCGAGGTACCCCTAATCTGTTAAAAAAATGAATTCAAGAATTGGAAATAGTTATGATGTAGCAGGAACTCCAAGAGTTCCACAACAAACTCATTGTGAGCCCCCAGGCCTGGAAATTTGTAATCAAGGAAATGAATGACAGCTCTTAGACCCCATTCATGGGGAATTGATGTATATAAGCTTTCAACATCAATGCCTACTAATAGAATATTATGCATGGCAGGGGTCGTTGACAATTTCCTGAGGACATCCCTCGTGTCCTGCACGTATGAGGGCAGGCTAGTCACCATGTTCTTGATTAACGCATCTATAAATGTCCCTGTTTTTTCGAGGGGACCCCCTATTGCCGAAACAATAGGTCTCCCTGAGGGGTTACTTAAGGACTTATGCAGTTTCGGAATGATGTAGAATCATGTGGCATCTCCTGTCTTACTCACTCATTTAGATCTATGGGGCCACACTGCAACTGCAAGCTTTGACAGCGAAAAAATTCCTAAAGAATTACTGCCAGTTCTCCATTTAGGAAACTGGTGGTAATTAACAATTCTGTTTCAGTGTACAAACTTGGGCAATGCCATGCACTTTCAAACAAAAGTGGAGCTGACCTGATGGGGAGCTAGTCTCTCAGTTGCTCAATAGGCTCCACCCACCCCTAGTATAGTATAAAAATCCTTCTCCCAGTGCTTGTCGATGTGATTGGCACTGTGGTCAGAGAATGAGAGTGGGAGTACACTGGAGAAGAAGCATCCAGTTAGCAAACCCCTTCCCCAATGCAAGCAAAAACAAATTCAGGTACTTGTCCTTTTTTTATTGGGGGGGGGGGGGGGTGGCTTAGATAAGATTTAAACAGGAACACAGACAACATTTTTTTAACCGTTCCCTCATCTAAAACTAAAGAGAAGCTCTTGATGATGTTTTTTTTTTTTTTTTTTATGATGTTCTACACTCCTTTCACAATTCTACAAGTAGAAGCTAAACTTTGGGAAAAGTGTATTAGGCCCCTTTCAGACTATCAGACTGATCAGGTCCGCCTGTCCGTTTTTCAGGTGGACCCGATCGTGCAACCTATTATCCCCTATGGGGAGGCAGATGTCAACTAACATGTGTCTGCTGACAACCGCCTGGCACCTGATCCGAAAAAAACAGACGTATGGCGACACGTTCGCCATCCGTCCAGTGGGTGGGAACGGATGAAAACAGACGGGCTGTTCGTTTTCATCTGATCTCCCCATAGAGGAGAGCAGTACTCTGGCAGGTCCATCTCTGCACAGTGAGTGGAGACGGACCTGTCATCCACCTGCTCAGCAGGGATCAGCAGAGCGGTCCCCGCTGAGCAAGCGGAGTCTACCAGAATGGATCCGTCCCATGTGAAAGGGGCCTTACATTGATGAATGACCTGTTTTAGCTGGCAAAAGTTATATTTTAATGTACATCTAGTTGTAGCACCTCCCTGACCCCTAAAAGCACATGGGACCCCAGGGACAGGGTGGACCAGCATTTTACTACTTAGTCTTTGGCAATAGTGGAGCGCTGCGCTTAAAAATTTAAAAAAATATATAAACACTAATTTAAAATAATAATTTATATAATTTGGCAGCTACCTCATTATTAATATGCATGCAATGTTAAATCAATAGCAAATGAGTACCTGATTAAATCTGTGCAGATATAAACATGGGAATATCAGTGAATAATCCCATAGGAGCGCAGCTCACCTTCACAATTGACCTCCAAGATTAATGGAAGGTCTAAAAGTGATTTTGTGTCCGGATACATCAAGATGGAAATCCCATATGCATAGAAAAAAGAGGCTAACAATAGTGAAATATCACTTAAAAACCTTCTATTAAAAGAAAAAAAAAAAAAAAGTTACAGAAAAAGTGTTGGCATGTCATAAATCCCATAAAACACTACAGACTCACACTCCGTAGCTCAAAAAGTGTCCAAGCGTGATGATGACACAGGAAAATTCCCTAATTCCCTACTTGTACAAATTTTTTGTGAATGACTTCCTCGGCAGAGCCTCCCCCCCTTTTGGTACCCATGGACTTGCAGAGTCCAGAAAAGAGGGGGTGAAAGCATTTACAGTTTTCACAGATGGAGAACCTTAAAGCTGACTGGTCACTCTGAAGCACTTATCCATTCAGCTTCCAACACCCTGAGGAGAAGACACCATACTCCATTGAGGTCCAAGTTTCAGATCCCAGCTCCTCTGGCCCCTGAAGACATCTAGTCTTTGTCCATTTCACCTTGATCCCCAGCTTACACAAGCTAGGCCCTAAACTCAAATCTTGGTTACCTTCCTCAGACAGCAGGACTGGGAGGATTTAAAAGCCAACTACATTCCTCCTTTAGGCAGGAGGCCCAGGGGAGAAATGACTCTTCATTCCCTAGATATTTATACTCTCCCCCAGCCTGAATCACTGGCAATAAACCACCTAGTGGTTGGCCTAGGAGAGATATAGGCTCATAATTTTGGTTGAGGCAAGCCTCTCATACTATTGCCAGAGACAACAATGATTCCTACTGGCAGCAAACAGATGCTAATAGTAACCAGAGTCCTGGAGTGACCTAATAAAGATGAAACTATCAGTTTGGATTAGGGTTGCAACATCATCCCTTTAAACCCGAACACATATGAATTACACAGGTTGTGAGGCTAATTTAATGCAGATAAGGCACCAAGTGAGTTTTATTACCACCTTTTAATCTGCCGCAGAACCTGTGTTATTATGTGTTCAGCTTTAAAGGAATGAGGTGGCAACCCTAGTTTAGATAAGTTCTCTGCGGATTAGTCCTGCTAAATTTATTAGATACATCTGCTTAGGATAGGGTGGCTACACTGTCATGATATTTATTAAGTTCTGCCCACAGCACAGCTTTGTCTAGAAGGAGAGCTGGCTTGATATTTCTATGCTGCAGTTTCACTTTTACTTACAAGTCCTTTCTTCACACCTACCCTGTGACTGGACAGTGAAAGAAGAAATAGCACACTGATGAACTCATCTATCTCTATTATTCTGCTGTCTCCTCCATTCCGTTACAGTATACCTGATAGGCTCCTTATGCTATTGATGGCCTATTAATTTTGTAGATACATTATCTGTGTGATTTTCATCTGCCTAAAGTTTAACTTTAAGAAAACAAGTTGAAATTGCTTCACCTACGTAGCAGTCATTTTGCTTGGCATGTAATTCTTAATTGGTACATTTTGTGATCATCCACATTGCACGGAACCTGCCCAATATCAAACATAAAATTACTTCTGGTTGACCGAGTAAAACAAACCTGTTTATGGTGCTCATTTTTTTTTCCAGTTCCCGGTGAATTCAACAAGCGGATTTACCAGGGAGTCCGGGTGAAACATACAGTCAAAGATCTTCTAGCAGAGAAAAGATCAAGACAGACAACCAGTTCAAGGCTAAATGTAAGTGAGATTCCATAATGTATTCTGCTTTTCTGGCTATTTAGGAATGCAAACAGGAAAATTTTGCTTTACCAGATGGAGATAGATGGAGATTTTTATCTATATATATAGATAAAAATCTATATCTATATGGCATACAGTGGCATATACCGGTAGTAGAGGTTCATTCATCTTTCTGGTTCATGTGGGACCCATGGCAGAATTTCCTATCTCCTAAAGCCCCGTACACACGTACCGATGGTCGGCATACAAATGTTCGTCTTTTCTCCCCGGGATGTCGGTGTCTGTTGAAAAGTGCAAAGACAGCACAAGGACAGCACAAGAATTTTGTCTGCAGACTTCAGCTGACTGCAGAAGTGATGTCATGTAATGGTTAACTTTCCCTGTGTTTTTAATTTTCTGAGCATGCCCAGTCTTGCAAATCTGCGGTCTGTCGGCCGAATTCTGTACTGACAGGCGAACAATCGTCCGTTCTGGTGTCCGCAGACAAAAATTTTCATGTTTGCAAGAAAGACTTTTGTCCGCGGATTGTGCGCAGACATCTGTCGGAGGCACCATACTAACACGCGTACAATCGGCAGATCTTTCGTCCGCCGACGTTTGTATGCCGACGATCGGTACGTGTGTACGGGCCTTTAGTCATGTACCTATGGTCTGTGGTTGTGGGTGTGAGACATTGTCCCATTCTAGTGCCCTTCTGATACCATGTCACTTCTGGGTCCGACCGGCAGTGCGTTCCACACTGGTGGTACAGTGATCATCACTGTTCTAAGCAATCAATCCTCCTTATTACCTCTCCAAATTAGTTCACCATCACTGCTCTGGTCACAGTATGTAAAAAAAAAAAAAAAGCTAAAAAATCTTAAAAAAATTGAAAAAAATAATATTTTTGTCACTAGTCAGTATTCCTGCACCAGTCATATGATGGCGCTGTACTACTGTGGTGGCAGTATGTAGAAAAAAAAATACAGTTTATGCAATACAATAAATCTATAAATGCACATGGATATCTACTCACCACTCATTGCCTACCTTTCAACGAAGCATCAACACGCTTTTTTCAATTGTTGGGCCAACATCCTGTAGGATGAGAATGCTATAGAGTAAATTCCGTCTGGATACCATAAAGCATGCAAAACAATTGTGGGGGAGGTGTGGTGGGAGACTGAATTTAAAAACCTACACAGGCCTACATTCCATTTTGTGTTGACAAAGAGAATCCTTCACAGTCGTGGTGCTTCTGGTGCTCGTGGTGTGGCCTCCATCATCCTGATTCTAGCTCTTCATACTGGGACCAAATTTTCTCCTATAACTTTAGAGTTACCTCTATTCAATCATCTAAAGATCCAATGTTGTGCCTCTTTGGATTTGATGGGCACACTGTCCATGCCACATCATTGACATCCCCAGGTTTTCTCAGTGGACCCATATTTGCTTGCTTATAGCCTGAAGAGTGCTTTTTAAAACAAGGACCTCACCTACAGCACATTACATCTCAGAAGTCAAGAAAGAATTGAAGTCTCTACTCTACCAAGAGAAACGTGATCATATATTACAAAATTGTGAGCCCACCAAGCGTTTCTTTACTAGGTGAAAACGATTTATGGAGCACTCCTTTTCTACTGTGGAACTCTCTCTCTCTCCTCATGCAATCATTTTGATACACTGATTGGTATTTACAAGCTGACATTGCTAATATGCTAAACAGACTAAAGACCTGAGAGCCCATTACATTCCACTAAATAACCACCCTTTCTGCTGTTTCAAGTTTGTTTATTGCAGTATTATATGTGAAGACAAGTTTCAGCTCCTTTATGATGTTCTATGTTTTTAATTTGACCTAACGCTCCATCAGCACCTAAGAGTTGAAAATTGATGCCCAAGATTTTTTTTGTGTCATCCAGGGGTGGCCACTCCACTGCCCTGTATAAAGGCCGCCCTGCTGCCCTCTACACACATACTCATAGTTGCTGGGCACGCGGGTGCTTGCACACATTCTAACACCGGCTGTTAAATGCCCGAGTGCACATGAAGATCTCAGGTATGTGTCCTGGCAGGGGCAGGGTACCCTTGGGTGACAGAGCAATGAAAGATCCCTTCCCCACCCGCTCCACCAAGAGCCGATGTTCGGGCGCAGCTTGCGATGCTTGTATTTCTATTGGGTGAAACTGGAGGGGGTGGGTGCGGTCGGCCTCACGCCCAGCCCACCTTCTTCTGCTTTGGTGCACGCGTGAGGCTAGGCACTGAAGACTGTGGGAGCACTGGGAGAGATCCATTATACTACCCTAGCCTGTCTATATACTACCCTAGCCTGTCCATATACTGCCCTAGCCTGCCCCTATTCTACCCTAGCCTGGCCCTATACTACCCTAGCCTGCCCCTATACTACCCTAGCCTGCCCCTATACTACCCTAGCCCACCCTTATGCAGCCATATCCCAGTGGCATATCATCCATAGGTGCAATGTGTTCACTGCACACGGGCCTTGAGGGGTAGGGGGGGGCACTGCACCCATGGATGCCCTAGGGCGCCAAGATGGGGGAACGGTAAAATGGTGGTATGTCATCTAATTTTGCATATAGGCAAGGTGCTGTTGCATGTAAATCTGACTTCCTGATAAATTTAGGTTGAGTTTAAATTATCATGATATAAAATAATGGATGTGGGGGCCTTTTGGTGGGTGTTATTTTTTTTATTTTTTTTGGGGGGGGGGGCAGCATTTCATTCTTGGACCCAAGCAGCACAATGGACAGGCTAGTGTAGTATGTAGACAGGCTAGGGTAGTATAGGGGCAGGCTAGGGTAGTATAATGGCTCTCTCCAAGTGCTCCCACAGTCTTCAGTGCCTAGCCTCATGCATGCACCAAAGCAGAAAAGGCGGGCCAGTCAAAACCCCTCCTCCAGTTCCACCCAATAGAAATGCAAGCCTCACAAGCTGTGCTCAAACATTAAGGATGAGCCAAACACCCCCCTGTTCAGTTCGCACGGGAACATCTCGAACAGGGAAAAAGTTCTAGTGAACATGTAAACTCTATTAAAGTCTATGGGACATAAACATGAAAAATCAAAAGTCCTAATTTTAAAGGCTTATATGCAAGTTATTGCCATAAAAAGTGTATGGAGGCCTGGGTACTGCACTGGAGAACATGCATCAAAGCAAAAAAAATGTTTTTAAAACAATCATTTTTAACCAGTTTCCAACCACCTACTGCAGATTTACTGCGGCAGGCAGCCGCTCCTGGGCAAAGGGACGTAGGTCTACCTCGCTCGCTCTCAGGAGGCTAGGGGGCGAGCGCGCCCCACCGGTGGCACGCTCCCACCCCCGCTCATCAGCAGGGAAGCAGATGCGTGTGTCAGGCGGTTCCGATTGCCGCCTGACACCCGCGATCGTTCCCCGCTGAGAGAGAAGGATGGTCGGCTGTTGCAAACACAGCCGACCATCCTTCTCCCTGGGATGATCAGAGCTCATGTGATCCTTCTATATAGGATCACATGTCTCTATGGTCATCTCAGAAGCCATGCCCCCTCACAGTTATGCCCCCCCCCCCACAGGGTTAAACCCTTTCCCTGCCAGTGGCATTATTACAGTAACAGTGCATATTTTTAGCACTGATTAGTGTAGTAATGTCGCTGGTACCCCCAAAAGTGTCAAAAATGTCAGTTAGGGGTCCGATCTGTCCGCCACAATGTCGCAGTCCCGCAAAAAATCACAGATCACCGCCATTACTAGTTAAGAATAAAAAAAAAACAATAAAAATTACATAAATCTTTCCCGTAGTTAGTAGACGCGATAACTTTTGCGCAAACCAATCAAAATACGCTTATTGTGATTTTTATTACCAAAATTATGTAGCAGAAATTTTTTTTAAATTTTTTTTTTGGGAATGTCATATAGCAGAATGTGAAAAATATATATTTTTTTTATTGTTATAATCCAAAAGAAAGCTCTATTTGTGGGGGAAAAAAGGACGTAAATTTTGTTTGGGTTACAGCGTCGCACAACCGCGCAATTGTCTGTTATAGTAACGCAGTGCCGAATCGCAAAATAGGGCCTGGTCAGGAAGGGGGCAAATCCTTCCGGTCTTAAAGTGGTTAAAGGAGCAGTGATATTATTGAAGCTTAAAGTGAAACAATAAAAATGAAAAATTCCTTTAAATATAATGCCTTGGGGAGGGGGTCCCCTTAGTCTGCCTGTAATGTATGTATGGAGCCTGCTGCAGCAATACTGACATTTGTAAAGGAAAAAATGTAATTTAAACTTGCTTGCAGCTGTAATGTATTGCCGGCAATACAGGCAAAAAAGAAGAGTGAAAAAAAAGGCCCCAAAACACCTTGTCCCTATTAGGGATGATCGAACGGTTCGGGTCGACCATCGGTTCGACCTGAACATTAACTGTTCGAAATTCGGCCGAATTCCGAACTTCTTGCGAAAAAAGTTCGGAATTCGGCAACCAGAACCGACCAAAATGCAATGGGACAGGAACTGGGCTTTAAAAGCCCGTGATTGGACCAGAAACATCAGTAAAAGCCAATTGAGGGGGCAGGAGGATGCTAGGTATGTGATTGGAGTGACTAGGGGGTCCAGAGGCCAATCAGTAGTGAATACGCCCCCAGTATATAACATAGCCCCGCCAAATCTCTAGCACTGTAATACAGGGGATGTGGAAGAGAGTGGAAGCATTTCTGTTACTCCTGCTGCAAAAGTGTAATTTAGCAATTATTAGTGTGAGGAAAGGGATGTGCAGTGTAGTTAGGGTGCTATTTTCCACTATAGTTAGATTCAATAATCTAGTTTCTGTAGGGAAAGTGTTAAGTGTCAGGGTGACCGTAGTGTAGTGTAGGGTGAACTGACTCTGACTGCTATACCAGGGTGACAGAACTCATCCATGTCAGGGTGACCGCCATAAGAAAAAGATAATTTTTCTTAGAATTTTTAGTAGAGCAGGGATGGGGCTCTGCTCCTTTTATGCCAGGGTGACCGAATTCATCCATGTCAGGGTGACCGCCATAAGAAAAAGATTGTTTGTCTTAGAATTGCAGTAGAGCAGGGATGAGGTTCCGCTCCTTTCACACCTGGGTGGTTTTGTTTCAGGCGTTTATTGGGCTTTTTTGTGGATGTCTTTGGAGGCAGGCATAACATCTGAACTTCTTTATAGGGGTATATATACACACACACATATATGTATATATACACATACACACATATAGGTGTAATAGGCGCGGAACCCCATCCCTGCGCTAATGAAATTATTTGCAGGGATGTGGATTCGCTCCTATCACACCTATATGTGTGTATGTGTATATATACATATATGTGTGTATGTATATATACCCCTATACAGAAGATCAGATGTTATGCCTGCTTCCAAAGACGCCCAAAAAATGCCCAATAAACGCCTGCAACAAAAACGCCCAGGTGTGAAAGGAGCGGAACCTCATCCCTGCTCTACTGCAATTCTAAGACAAACAATCTTTTTCTTATGGCGGTCACCCTGACATGGATGAATTCGGTCACCCTGGCATAAAAGGAGCAGAGCCCCATCCCTGCTCTACTAAAAATTCTAATTTTTGGGCATTCTAATTTTTGGGCATTTTTTGGGCGTCTTTGGAGGCAGGCATAACATCTGAACTTCTGTGTAGGGGTATATATATACACACACACATATATGTATATATACACATACACACATATAGGTGTGATAGGAGCGGAGCCACATCCCTGCGCTAATAAAAATTCTATGAAAAATTATCTTTTTTTTCTGGTTCTGGACATGCTACAGAGCTGAAACTTCACAGGTACACTTTTTAGACCCCCCAGACACAAAATCCAAAGAAATCTATTTTTTTTTTTCAATAATTTTTTCAATAATTGGCTCTCTATCAAAACGACAATTTTTAAGAACTTTTTTTTGTGTGATTAACCACTTGCTGACCGCCGCACGACTATCTACGTCGGCGGTCAGCCCCTCACAGGCAAACTAACGTAGGGCTACGTTGCTTGCTTGTGAGGGTCTAGGGAGCGAGCGCGCGCCGCCGGAGGCGCGCTCCCGCTCCCGCGTGGTCACGGACCCCCCCGCGCGTGTGACCAGCGGACCCGATGTCCGCCGGCCACTCGGCGATCGGCGGGGGAGAGGGAGAATGTCAGGCAGCTTGTGTAAACAAGCCACCTGTCATTCTCCTCGCTGTAAAGACACTGATCACATGGATCTACTATGTAGATCCGTTGATCAGTGTCCTTACAGCTCAAGCCACAGCCAATTACAGTAGAAAGCACGCCCCTAGGGACACACACAGCCCCTCCCTCCCAAATAAAGTTAACCCCTTCACTACCAGTGTATTTTTACAGTAACAGCGCATATATATAGCACTGATTACTGTAGAAATGTCACTGGTAACCCCAAAAGTGTCAAAAATGTCAGTCAAGGGTCCGATCTGTCCGCCGCAATGTCGCAGTACCGCAAAAAAAATCGCAGATCGCCGCCATTACGCGTTAAAAAAAAAAAACAACAAAAATGACAAAAATCTTTCCCTTTGTTAGTAAACGCGATAACTTTTGCGCAAACCAATCAAAATACGCTTTTTGCAATTTTTTTTACCAAACATAGGTAGCATAAAATAAATTGGCCGAAAATGTTAAAAAATTTTGATTTTTACTTTTTTTGGGGGGGGAATTTCATATAAAAAAATGTGAAAAATATTGCTATTTTTGCAAAATTTACGCTCTTTTTTTGTTTATAGCGCGTGATCAAAAAATTGCACAGGTGATCAAATACCACCAAAAGAAAGCTCTGTTTGTGGGAAAAAAGGACGCCAAATTCGTTTAGGTACAGCGCCGCACGACCGCGCAATTGTCCGTTAAAGTCACGCAGTGCCGAATCGCAAAATACCCCCTGGTCGGAATGGGGGTAAAATCTTCCGGGGCTTAAGTGGTTAATAGTCCATGGGGCATGACCCAGAACCCTAGGCACTTTTTAGGGGCATTTATTGGGTTTTAGGGCTTGAAAATTGTGTTTTTTGATTACCGAAGTTCGGGTCCTATTGATTTCAATGGGGTTCTGGAAAACGGACCCGAACTTTCGGGAAGTTCGGGTGTTCTGGTCGAACCGAACTTTTCAAAAGTTCAATCATCCCTAGTCCCCATGTTGAGGGCAGGGGACTGCGGGCAGGGGGGTTATCACAGTCTGGAAGCCCCCTTCAACATGTGAATGGGCATAGGGTACATCATACCCCTACCCATTCATTTAAAAAAGTGTCAAAAAGTATGAACCACAAGAAACAGTTTTTGACAATTTCTTTATTAAAAAATAAAAAATATAAAAATAGTGTCCCTCGATGAAAATCCATCATGAATCACAAAAATATACTTCTGCCTTTGGCCAATTATGGCTCTGACAGTACATTGTGCTGTGATTGGCCAAAACATACAGGTCAGGTGCATGCTTTGACCAATCATCAGCAATCAATGGATTGCAAGAGCGCAGTGCATTATGGGGCACTCCTTGGCGAACTTCTGGCCGAGCGCCAGGGCCAGATTAACGTAGGGGCTATTGGAGCTGCAGCTCCAGGCCCCTACCTTTTATATAGGCCCCGGGTTGGCCATATTCACTGTTACCGCTCTTCTGTCACTTGTAAACACAGAAGTCTGGCTTCTATGCTCGCTTCCCCAGGCAGCTCCCTCAGAACCTCCCCACACAGCACGAAGGCCGGACAAGGAGGGACAGTTGCCGATGCATGGATGTGTTTATGGGCTTCAGAGACAGCATCCCATGTTGAATTAGGCATGCATGGCTGCACCCTTCCTCCTCTGGGTGCATGCCAAGGCACTGCCCTTAAGGCCCTTCAAAATCCTCAGCACCAAGCCCATGATGCTCTTAATCCGGCCCTGCCGAGCGCCCCCATTTGTTCGTGTGTTCGTCTCGAGCACACAGTCCATCTCTACCTAACAATGGCTGCTGGTGGAGCAGGTGGGGAAGGGATCTTTCATTGCTTTGTCTCCTGTGGGTACCCAGCTCCCGGCAGCATGCACACCTGAGCTCTTCATGTGTGCTCAGGTGTTTAACAGCCGGTGTTAGACTGTGTGCAAGCACCCTCCCACCCAGCAAATATGAGTATGCGTGTTGAGGGCGGCCGCTCCACTACCCTGTAAAAAGGCTGCCCTCAACACGCATACTCATAGTTGCTGGATGACACAAAAAACTGCTGGGAAATTCGCCCCATGGTAGGGCCGGCCCTGGGTGTGTTACTGGCCAGATCACCAGGTGAAAACAGAGGGGAAAAAGCCTAAAAAATAAATTGAATGCAGGCACCACATCTAATGATTGGTAGGCAGCAATATATTACATTTTTGGTTTTGAATTTAATATTGCTTTGATGAGTCAATCACACAACAGTGTTAGCAAGCTACTGATTATTAGGCTATATGTTATAGGGAATAGCAGCGCAGAAATTTCTTCATTTTAATTTTGCAGATCCACTAATAAAATATACCCATTGTTAAACCAACTATGGTGAATCCTATTTTCTATTTGTCATCTGCCATGATTTATTGTGATTAGTACACATACTGAATTTGTTTAACTAGAAAAAAGGTGAAACTTTTTTTTTTTTTGTCATTTTGGATAGCGTAAGGGAGGGTTATAACCTCTGTCAAATTTTTTTGTCATCTGCTCCCTTTGGGGAGATTCCTCTTCACTTCCAGTCCCACAGTCACAACAAGAAGTGAGAGGAAATCCATTAGTGTCACCAGAGTCACCAGAGCTAGTGTACCTATTGGAAGATTTCCGCTTTATCTACTGTTCTGGGAATAACCCAAAAACTGCCTGTCCATTTTCATCCGATCCAATTCGCCAGGCGGATGAATCGGATAGCAGCAGATGTCAGTAGACATGTGTCCGCTGAGATCTGCTGATCCATAGGGGAGACTGCAAGGTCTGATCAGGTCCGCCTGAAAAACTGACAGGTGGACCTCATCAGACAGCCCATGTGAAAGGGGTCTAAATGATAATAGTAAGCATGACAAATCTCTACCTTCTGGGGACACAGTCAGCAATAAAAACCTGACAGGTGTTCCAAGCAGTGGCGGCTGGTGCTCCATGGGCCAGAGGGAGCGGCAGACGGACCACACCATACCCCCCTCCCTCCTGGACCACACTAGCCCGCACACCATGCACCCCCCCCCCCGGTCGCCGGCTCACTCACCCTGGACATGTGGAGGGCAGGCAGGCAGCAGCAGCGACGGCGGTGGCTTCCCCCTCAGTCTCCTGCGTCTCCTCCCTCCTCCTTTGCCAATGGCATGGCTTCTCCTTTCGGCCAATCGGGAAACAGGTCTCAGGACCTGCTTCCTGATTGGCCAGGAGGAGAATCCGAGTGACAATGGCGAATATTCATTCGCTATTGTCACACAACTGGGTGGGCTCAAGGCGCAGTACTCTGCGCCCTGAGCCCACCCTTTTTTGAAGCCTATTAGAGCCTCTGGCTTAAAAAAAAAAAAACCCCATTGGAATCCATGCGTCCGGTGCCCTGCATGTAGATTAGGGGGCCGGAGTCATGGATAGGGGGCGGCGCCCCTGTGCCCCCAATGGACGGGCTGCCACTGGTTCCAAGCCCTCTCAATTTTATCGAAAACTAAAAATACTGTATGTTTTGCCTTTAGTTATACTATAAAATGTGTGCCAAAAAGCCACACTAAGTAGCAATCTCTTCTGTGCAATGCCAGCCTTAGATACAATAAAGATGTGCATTTTACATCCTTGATTTTACCTTGCTCATTGTGTGTAAATGTATTTGCGATGGATATATTTGTACATAGAAACTATTTTTTTTTTTCTGTTGCATATTTTGAGACAGCCTTTTAGCTCTTTGGCTATTGGCTTTGAAAATACACAAACCCTGTTAAAGCAATGGAATTAGATGTATCTTAATCCATGAAATACCTACATGCTTGTGATGAAAAATCTGTATGTGTAAGTGTAAAGCCTTCAGAGCTTTATGAATGAGATGAAAAAGGATTCTTGTCCAAACGTCTGTTGTATTGTTGCAGAAAACCCCAGCTTTATCTTTCATCGGCCCTTGTACTTTGCCATATGGTAAACACTCTGCTTTTACAGCAACTCTTTTATCAGAGAGGATTTTTTCCTTTATGGACAGCTGCTGCTCTTCAGAAAACCCCTGATGGGCAAATTTCATTCAAATCTTAACCTCTAAATTTGTCTGCTGCATGTGGCAGGAACTTTCTGTTTACAGTATGCAAAAACGGCATAATTCGTCATCGCCTGTGTTTCATAATCATAAATTGTTGTACTTTTTTGATGTTACCGCTTCTTGTTGCTTGAAATTTTTATTGTTATTGCTTACTAAAAATAAACAGCATTGGGCTATACTATTTATGTGTATGTTTATAATTAAAGGTTACAATGGATGAGCAAATTGGTTTGTGGTGATCGACCCAAAATGGGGAAACTCCACTTGTTTACCACCTCCCCCCTTCAGCTGCCATGTTTGGTGCCTTTCGGGGGGGGACCTGGTTTTAACAGGTACCCGCTCCCACCTGACTTCGCCACATCAAAGTTACCCGGAAGTTCAACCCCCACCCCTAATTCCCTCACCACCAGGCCATTCACAAAGTGCAGCATGCTGCGCTAATCAGGGATTTCCTGATGATGCCTCTATAGGCGAAATGCATAGAGATCCGGTTGCTGTCTATCACCTTGGATAACCATTGACGTCATATCCGGATATCGGTGGAATGCACGCACGTGGGGGTATCACAGCAAACAGCAGAGAGAACGGTTCTTAGGAACCAGCTCCAGACTGAAAGGGGCATTGTGTAGGCTTATCGAGCTGGTGCCGGACGGGGCACATTTTAATGTAAGCAGAACAATTGCTGCTTGTTTTTTATTTTATAAAAAATATTTAACGGTGTTGCATAATTACCTTGTTATTTATTTATTTTATGCTAACTGGTACAATTTGTTATCAAGGGACACATCTATGCTAACATTACATCTTTAAATTGATAAAAGGCATGATTGGTCCTAGTGACCTGGGGGCTCTGGTGAGTGCATTCAGATTATCTACACGTGGTGGAGCACTTGATATATTTGAAGATGTGCATGATTACAGCGTGGTGGATGGCCATAAAGATTGTTATCACTTCACAGTGAACTGGATTGGTTTTTTGGTTTACAGCACGCGTATGTTAATAATTTTTTATCATTTTTCCATGTATATAGGGCTTATTGACACTTGAATACATATTTTTGAAAGGTTTTTTTGCACAGTATCTTGAGTTATGAATTTAAAATTACAATTTGCATATGTCATTCTTAATATTAGTTTAAGTTTATTGGTATCATGTATATATGATCTTTTTTAAGATATTGTTTAATAGATAATATTCATTTTTTAGGGGGCACTTAGTAAGGTAAATATACATAGTTACATAGTTACATAGTTACATAGTTAGTGAGGTTGGAAAAAAACATTAGTCCATCCAGTTCAACCTATGATGTGCGTGTGTGTTTGCTTTTAACCGTACATTGTATACCCCTGTATGTTGTGGTCTCTAAGGTGCCCATCCAATAGTCTTTTAAAACTATCAATGCTTCCTGCTGATAAGACTGCTTGTGGAAGAGAATTCCACATCCTTACTGCTCTTACAGTAAAGAACCCCTTACGCATTTTAAGGTTAAACCGCCTTTCCTCTAGTTTTAGTGAGTGGCCACGTGTCTTATTGTATCTCCTTTCTCTGAATAGTTTGTTCCTTATGCTCGGGTCGCCAGTACAGTATTTGTACATTGATATAATATCCCCCCTCAAGCGTCTCTTCTCCAGAGAGAATAGGCTCAGTGCTTGTAGTCTTTCCTCATAGCTGATGTCCTCCATTCCCCTAATTATTTTTGTTGCCCTTCTCTGGACTCTTTCCAGTTCCAGCACATCCTTCCTGAGGACCGGTGCCCAGAACTGGACAGCATACTCCAGATGTGGCCGGACCAGAGTCTTGTAGAGTGGGAGAATAATCTCTTTATTTCTGGAGTGAATCCCCTTTTTTATACATCCCAGTATTCTGTTGGCTTTGCTTGCAGCGGCTTGGCATTGCATGCCACTGCTAAGCCTGTTGTCTACCAGTACCCCCAAGTCTTTTTCCATCCTAGACTCACCCAGAGGTTCCCCCCCTACTGAGTAGCTTGCTTTCTGGTTTCTGGCCCCCAAGTGCATTACTTTACATTTTTCAACATTAAACCTCCTCTGCCATGTAGTTGCCCACCCCGTTATTTTGTTCAGGTCCGCTTGTAAGGTTTCCACATTCCGCATAGAATATATTGGCAAGCTTATTTTAGTATCATCCGCAAATACTGAGATTTTACTCGATATCCCCTCCTCTAGATCATTTATAAAAAAATTAAACAGGATTGGTCCCAGGACAGAACCCTGGGGGACCCCACTTTCCACACCCGCCCAATCCGTGTACTCCCCATTAATCATCACCCTCTGGACTCTCCCCTGGAGCCAGTTCTCTATCCAGGTACTCACCTTATGGTCCATAAAAAATATTGTTTTTTGCTAATAACAGCACCTGACTTTACCATATATACAGTGGGTACGGAAAGTATTCAGACCCCCTTAAATTTTTCACTCTTTGTTATATTGCAGCCATTTGCTAAAATCATTTAGGTTCATTCTTCTTCCTCATGAATGTACACATAGCACCCCATACTGACAGAAAAACACAGAATTGTTGACATTGTTGCAGATTTATTAAAAAAGAAAAACTGAAATATCACATGGTTCTAAGTATTCAGACCCTTTGCTCAGTATTTAGTAGAAGCCCCCTTTTGATCTAATACAGCCAGGAGTCTTTTTGGGAAAGATGCAACAAGTCTTTCACACCTGGATTTGGGGATCCTCTGCCATTCCTCCTTGCAGATCCTCTCCAGTTCTGTCAGGTTGGATGGTAAACGTTGGTGGACAGCCATTTTTAGGTCTCTCCAGAGATGCTCAATTGGGTTTAAGTCAGGGCTCTGGCTGGGCCATTCAAGAACAGTCACGGAGTTGTTGTGAAGCCACTCCTTCGTTATTTTAGCTGTGTGCTTAGGGTCATTGTCTTGTTGGAAGGTAAACCTTCGCCCAGTCTGAGGTCCAGAGCACTCTGGAGAAGGTTTTTGTCCATGATATCCCTGCACTTGGCCGCATTCATCTTTCCCTCGATTGCAACCAGTCGTCCTGTCCCTGCAGCTGAAAAACACCCCCACAGCATGATGCTGCCACCACCATGCTTCACTGTTGGGACTGTATTGGACAGGTGATAAGCAGTGCCTGGTTTTCTCCACACATACCGCTTAGAATTAAGGCCAAAAAGTTCTATTTTGGTCTCATCAGACCAGAGAATCTTATTTCTCACCATCTTGGAGTCCTTCAGTAGGGATGATCGAACAGTTCGGGTCCACCATCGAACATTTGGTGTTCAAGGTTAGGCCGAATTTAGAACTTTTTGCCCAAAAAGTTCGGAATTCAGCAACCAGAACCGACCAAAATGCAATGCTTCAGGAAATGGGCTTTAAAAGCCCGTGATTGGACCAGAACCATTAGCAAAAGCCAATTGAGGGGCAGGAGAATGCTAGGAATGTGATTGGAGTGACTACGGGGTCCCTAGACCAATCATTAGTGAATACGCCCTCCAGTATATAAGATCGCCCCTGCCAAATTCCTAGCATTCTTGTACGGGACATGGAAGAGAGTGGAATGCTGTTCTGTTCTAATGTGTTACAAAGTGTCATTTAGCTATTTTTAGTGTGAGGAAAGGGATATCTAGTGTAGTTAGAGTGCTCCTTTACACTTTACACTTAAGTTAGCTTCAAAAATTTAGTTTCTGTAGGGAAAGTGTTAAGTGTAAGGGGACCGTAGTGTAGTGTAGGGTTAACTGACAGTGACTGCTATGGAAGGGTGACAAAAACCCTTCCATAGCAGGGTGACCGCTAAAGAGAAATGATCATTTCTCTGAGTTGTTTCGGGACAGGAATATGGCTTCTCACCAGCAAGCATTTTTCATGCTGCCACTGCCAGTGCTTTTTTGAGGACATGTTTGATGTCAGACATGACATCTGAACATGTGTATAGGGGGTATATATACACATATATGTCTGTATATATACCCCTAGACATATATAGGTGTGATAGTAGCAGAAATATATGCTTGCGCTAATGAAATCATTTACAGTAATATATTTCTGCTACTATCACACCTATATATGGCTAGGTGTCTATATACATATAATTATGTGTGTATATATACCACTATACACAAGTTCAGATGTTTTGCCTGCCTCAAAAGAACCCAAAAAAATGCCAAAAAAACGCTAGCGTCAAAAAAATATGCCCAGGTGTGTTTTTGCTGGCATTTTTTGGGGGGTTTTGGAGGCAGGCAAAACATCTGAACTTGTGTATAGTGGTGTATATACACACATACATATATTTATATACACACCTAGACATATATAGGTGTGATAGTAGCAGAAATATATGCTTGCGCTAATGAAATCATTTACAGTAATATATTTCTGCTACTATCACACCTATATATGGCTAGGTGTCTATATACATATAATTATGTGTGTATATATACCACTATACATAAGTTCAGATGTTTTGCCTGCCTCAAAAGAACCCCAAAAAATGCCAAAAAAAACGCTAGCGTCAAAAAAAAAAAATGCCCAGGTGTGTTTTTGCTGGCATTTTTTGGGGGTTTTTGGAGGCAGGCAAAACATCAGAACTTGTGCACAGTACCACTATACACAAGTTCAGATGTTTTTCCTGACTGCAAAGAACCCAAAAAAATGCCTGCTATTAAACCGGCAAGGTGTGAAAACCGAGAAGAGAAGCCAACCCCCTGAGCTGAAAGTGTTCTAATACAAACGATCCTTTTTTTTTATGGTTCTGGACATGCTACAGAGCTGAAACTTCACAGACCCCCCAGATACGAAATCCAAAGTAAAAATCAAAAAATCTCTTTTTTTTTTTAAATTTTTCAATAATTGGCTTTTTTTTATCAAAAATTACAATTTTTAAGAACTTTTTTTGTGTGATTTTGTGTCTGGGGGTCTAAAAGGTGTACCTGTGAAGATTCAGCTCTGTAGCATGTCCAGAACCAGAAAAAAAGAGCATATAGGTGTAAAAGGAGGGTCCCACATCCCTGTTCTACTGAAAAATTATCTTTTTTTTTCATGGTTCTGGACATGCTACAGAGCTGAAACTTCACATGAACACTTTTTAGACCCCCCAGATACTAAATCCAAAGTTTTTTTTGTGTGATTAATAGTTAATGGGGCATGACCCAGAACCCTAGGGACTTTTTAGGGGCATTTATTGGGTTTTAGGGCTTAAAAATTGTGTTTTTTGATTACCGAAGTTCGGGTCCCATTGATTTCAATGGGGTTCTGAAATCCGGGCCGAACTTTCGGGAAGTTCGGATGTTCTGGCCGAACCAAACTTTTCAAAAGTTCGATCATTCCCTTTTCTTCAGGTGTTTTTTAGCAAACTCCATGCGGGCTTTCATGTGTCTTACACTGAGGAGAGGCTTCCGTCGGGCCACTCTGCCATAAAGCCCCGACTGGTGGAGGGCTGCAGTGATGGTTGACTTTCTACAACTTTCTCCCATCTCCTGACTGCATCTCTGGAGCTCAGCCACAGTGATCTTTGGGTTCTTCTTTACCTCTCTCACCAAGGCTCCTCTCCCCCGATAGCTCAGTTTGGCCGGACGGCCAGCTCTAGGAAGGGTTCTGGTCGTCCCAAACGTCTTCCATTTGAGGATTATGGAGGCCACTGTGCTCTTAGGAACCTTAAGTGCAGCAGAAATCATTTTGTAACCTTGGCCAGATCTGTGCCTTGCCACAATTCTGTCTCTGAGCACTTCAGGCAGTTCCTTTGACCTCACGATTCTCATTTGCTCTGACATGCATTGTGATCTGGAAGGTCTTATATAGACAGGTGTGTGGCTTTCCTAATCAAGTCCAATCAGTATAATCAAACACAGCTGGACTCAAATGAAGGTGTAGAACAATCTCAAGGATGATCAGAAGAAATGGAAAGCACCTGAGTTAAATATATGAGTGTCACAGCAAAGGGTCTGAATACTTAGGACCATGTGATATTTCAGTTTTTCTTTTTTAATAAATCTGCAACAATGTAAAAAATTCTGTGTTTTTCTGTCAGTATGGGGTGCTATGTGTACATTCATGAGGAAGAAGAATGAACTTAAATGATTTTAGCAAATGGCTGCAATATAACAAAGAGTGAAAAATTTAAGGGGGTCTGAATACTTTCCGTACCCACTGTAAATATCTATTGTGTGATTAACACTTAAAGGGGCAGCAGTTCTCTTTAGAGCTACCATAGGTTGGTGCCTACCTCATAAGATTTCAAAGTGAATAACATTGATTATCTCATTACAATGGCATCTCAAAGTTGGTGGGATAGATTAGGCAGCAAATAAACATGTTGTCCATGAAGTTGATGTGATGAAAGCAGAAAAAATGGGCATTACAGTTTGTTGTGTATGGGGCTGCATAGCCGTAGAATGGTAAGGGTGCCCATGCTGACCCTTGTCCACAGCTAAAAGTGCCTATAATTGGCACATGAGCATTAGAACTGAACCATGGAGCAATGTAAGAAGGTGGCCTGGTCTGATGTAGAAATTGAAAGTTGAATGTCTGTATTTTCAAAAACTGATAAAAATACTTACAGTATGCTCAGTCCCATCTAATTAAGGGTTTAATGCACATTATGTCAAGGGTGTGATATAATAAAGAAACAGAGGAATACTCAACTTAATCCAGGGTCATGCTCTGGTGTTTTTCTCCCACCCCATAGTGTGGACAGGCACTCTGATGCTATCACATACCATGCAGAACCAGTGGTCCTGCTTTGTATGTGATCACATCAGCCAAAGGGGCAACGACATAATCAATCAGAGAAAGGCAGTGTGAGGCTGTAGATTAAAGTGGAGTTCCACCCTAAAAAGTGACTTGGGTCCATCTTCATGCCCGGGGTCACCTGAAAAATAAATGGATAATAGCATTTTTTTTTTTTTTTTTACTTACCTTGTTTAGAAGATAATATACTTACCTTACTTCCTCTTCCTCCCCTCGGCGGCCACGGCCCGTCGTCACTTCCTGGCTTGCAATGATTCCTGGGAGCTGAACGTCATCGCTCCCAGGAATCAATGCGCCTGCACCGGCCCCGACGTCAGTTCCAGTGTAGGCGCCGTCATACCTTGCTAAACAGCTTCTGGGCATGCCCAGAAGCTGTGCAGGGATGACGCTGAGGCACCGGAAGTGACGGCGGGGCCGGTGCAGTGCATCGTGGGACTGAAGAAGACGGAAGAGGACGCAGAAGAGGATCGCGCTGGCTTCAAGCTGCCCACACCTGAGATGGCAGCGCTGGACAAGACATTTTCAAGGTAAATATTTCTTCTTGCAGGTAAGGGCAACCCGGGACAGTTCAGAGGCTATCCATTGTGGAATGCACTAGCCTGACTGTCCCGGGGGTATTTTTAGGTATTTTTTTTTTTTTTTTAGGTGGAACTCCACTTTAAGACAAGCAATACACTCCCCTAATATAGATAGCAGCTGAAAGTTGTCATTTCATGTTTTTTTTAGGCTGCAATTCATTTAGTAAAGTATTTCCAACAAGTTTTCATGTATTTTCAACCCCTGCAACTGTAATCCTGTGGAGCATTTTTTTTTTTATTTAAAACACTATGTATTAAAAGTTGCAATTTTCAAAAAACACGCAACTCCTTAAGACCCAGCAGCTGACAATATCCTCCAAAGCTGAGTATAATAAAATCTGTACTGATTGAGAACCCAAAATCATCACCAGTAGCTGCTAATAAAGAGATAGACTTTGCCATGGCAAAGTGGGGTTTGAACTGAGCTGTATATATATATACACATACACATATATATATATACACCGGTATATATATATATGCACACACACACATATATATACATATATAAAATTATATTATTGATTCAATTATAATTCATGCGTTATATATATATATACACACACACACACACATATATCTATATATAATATATAATGCATGAATTATAATCTAATCAATAATATAATTTTATTATATATATTATATATTAAATAATAAAATAATATTATTGATTTGATTATAATTCATGCGTTTGTGTTTCAAATTTATCACATCTGGGATGTCTACTAGACTCTTGTTTTGGTCAGGTTTAAGTCAGTAATTACTAAGAATTGTAGGCCTATAATACATAACGCCAAATTTCCATGAATACAATTGTACCGCTTTTGGTATGTAATTCCTGACATAATCATACCGCCAGGGAGGTTAAAGAAGAACATCTGTTTATGATGCTGTACAGGTGGTAATGGGTCAGAGGGAGCGGGGAGGGAAGGAGAAGAGAAATTGGTGGTAGGGAAGGGGAAAAAGAGTAAGTGGCTGCTGTAATATATCTTTTATAAAATAGACTGTATTTCTAAGTCCTCCTTCCTGCCTCCTGGTTACATTGTATCAAGGCTATATATATCCAATATGTTTCTCTCTCACAAAGACATTTGAATCGTTCTCCCCAGGGGAGGTCCTTAGATATAGATTCTATAACTCGGACTAAAAGCACTGTAGTGGACTGTTGGTGGAACTCTTTGAAGTGCCTTGGGATGCTCAGATTGTCTTTCCCCTCTTCTAATACGCTCATCTTTTTCATAGAGTTCTGATGGTGCCCCCACATAAAGTACTGTGGCTGCACGGGCAGGATAGAGAATAGATGACAAAGTCTGTGGAGCAGGTGTAGAAGTCTTCCAGTTTGTAGGGTTTCCCTTCAGTTGTGAAATGTTTGAGTCTATGGAGTACATGTTTACAGGTGAGGCATTGTAGTTTTCGGTATTGGAGCATGCCCTTCAAACTTGAAAATGTGAGACGTGGGATGATAGTATTTTTGACAGGTTTAATTTTACTCTGAGCTATTCGGCTTTTTTGTATGTCATTTTTGGGGCTTTCACCACAATGGAGTTTTTGAGATGAGTGTCCTCTAGGAGTATGTTCCATTGTCTCTGAAAAATGTGTTACATTTTCTTGTGTTGAGTGTGGCATTGGGTGATGAACCTGATTGATTGGGGTTATATGTGGTTTTCCTTGCGGGAGTTGGGCTGTTCTGTCAAAAAAGTGGATAATGCATGTTGTACTAGGGAAGGTGGATACCCTTTTTCATGGAATTTGTTTTGTAGCAGTTGACCCTGTGATATATAGTCCTTATTGTGTGTACAGTTATGTTGGAGACGACAGAATTGGCTTCTTGGGATATTTGTAATCCAACATGGATGGTGGCAACTCTGAAAGTGAAGGAAAGAGTTTCCAGCAGTAGGCCTGACAGATGGAAATGAAAGATAGACCAAGGGTAGTGGAGATACAATATGCAATAAATTCATCTACCAACACTTGAGGTCTGTCCCAGATGGTGATAATGCTGTCCAGATATCTGCTGAAGAAGACAATGTTCCCGAAAAATGGGTTGTTATTCCAAATAGATTGATGTTCCCATGGTCCCATGGCCAGGTTTGCATAGCTGGGGGCAATTTATTCCCCCATGGCTGTGCCTTGTACTTGCAGGTAAAAAGTGGCCATTAAACAGAAGGTAGTTATGGGTCAAGCAGAAGTTTGTAGCATCTAGTATGAACTGTGCTTGTCTGAGTGAGCGGGTCTTGAAAGAGAAAGTGTTGTACAGCCCAGGGGCCAACATCATGGGGATGGAGGTATACAACAAATTTACATCCAGGGACACCCATAGGTATGTGGGTTCCCAAGTGTAGGTTTTGAATTTCTCCAGAAGGTGTATGTCATCTCTTATATAAGCTAAGGAGATTTTGGGCTAGGGGTTGGAGGAAGTAATCAATGTACATAGAGAATGGGGCTGGTGAAACTATCCATAGCTGCCACTATGGGACTTCCAGGAGGATTGTTTAAGCTTTTGTGGACCTTAGGTAAGTGGTAGAAATAAGGTGTGGAGTAATAATCTTTAAGGAGAAAGGAGGCTTCCATTTTGTTGATAATGTCATCTGTTAATGCGTTAGTCACCAATTTTTCGGCTTCTTTACTGAACTGAGGCAATGGGTCATTGTGTAGCCTGGTATAGGTATTTTTATCCAACAAAAGTCTGTGGGCTTCCTGAAGATACTTGTCCCTATTTTGTATTACAATACCTCCACTTTTGTCAGACGATTTTATTATGATGCTGTGGTTATTGGAAAGCTTGTTTAAGGCTGTTTTTTCATGGGTAGTAAGGTTGGAGTTTTCTGTGAAATGTTTTGTGGTGGATTTGCACATACATAGAACTTCAGAGTAGACAACTTGATAAAAACTTTAAATATAGGGACCTTTAAAGTGGGTAGAGTTGAAGATGAATTTGAGTTTGAAACCGATGTGTTGTATAGGTGTCGAGGTGGGTGGATTGGATGCTGTGTGAATAGGGTGGTGTATAGGTCTTCATCATCTACATATAGCTCTTCCAGATTGGCTAAAGCTATGGGATCTAGCACACTCATTAATAATAGATAAATCTGTGTCCGAGGTATCCAGTGCTTCCTGGGTTTTAACATGATGAGATAGTGATTCTTTTGCTTCTTTAATGTTGTAAAATCTTTTGACTGTTAGGTTCCTGAACCCAGACATTTTTGTCCAGGTCAACAGAGAGGGTGAAAGGGTTAGGGCCTGTTGAGGGGGCGAAATTGAGGCCTTTGCTGAGCAGGGACAACTCTTCCATTGATAAGTTGTGAGTGGAGAGAGTGTCACAGTCTCCGTTCTTTGCCTTTTTTCCTTTTGTCTCTTAGGTGCCCCTCTTCTGCCTCTTCTTCTTGTTTTCTTTTTGAAGCAGGTAGGCAGGCAATTGCTAAAAAATATTCATAGGTGGTACCGAGAGATATAAGCAGTTTGTTTGGTGTGGTGGTGTGGAGTGAGGCTAGGTCTATACTGGCAGTGATAACTGAGCTGGAAGTCTGGTTTGTTGGTGGGGAGAATAAGTCTATGATACCATTGGTTATACTGCTAAGGGGTTGTTGGAGTGGAGAGGTATCATTGGAAAGAGGATCTGTGATATCTCATAGGTGATGGATGGTATTCTAGAGATATAGATGTTCTCTTAGAGGATCTGGGATCTGAACGATGTTGGTCAGAACTTTTTGAGTCCACCGGTCATGGAGTCTCCATTGTATTGATGGCTATGATAGTATGTTTCTGTAAAGTATGCTTGGGGGAGGCATTGGATCTGTTCCTCTTGTTATGTTTTGGTTTGGTGTCAGAGATATTCTCCCTCATTTTAGGGGGGAGGGGTAATGATTTCCGGGACCCTCGTGAGTTGTTTCCAACTCCTGTAGGGTGTCTAGCAGCATTCTGTGAATTAATTTGTGGATAGGGGAGGGGGGTGGTAAGGTCAACAACTTTAGAGATGGTGGTCTTCTGCCGGGTGGTTTTGTTCCTTTCCAATTTACCACTCTGTGGTTGTTGTAGTCATCGACATCCCTACAGATTTTTTGTAATTTTGTTTTTATGTTTTGTTTTTCGTCTTCATTCTTTTTGGTTTTCTTTTTAAGTATATGTAACCATGTGGCTGATAAGTGGGTTGTGTACGTGTTGAGTACTTCAACAAAAGATTTGGCTTTATCTGTAAGCTTCTGAATTTTTTTCAATTCTCTGTATAATACTCATCCATTTTTTGTGAGCAGAATTCCAAAATGCCTTCCCGTAATTTCTGTAGGTTGGGGAATAAGAAAGAGCTTCTGTGTTTTATCCTTAGGCTTCTGGGGGTAATTTTAGATGATAGGTAATGGGACAAGAAAAACTTGTCCCACTATCGGTTGTTAATGGAAGTGATTGTGTCTTCTACACGTCTGAAGATAGCACATAATCTTCCATAGGATTGTTTGTTGATTATGTAGCGAAAATAGATCGGAAGGAAAATTTATATGAATAGGTCCTCTAGGTAGTCATATTTAGTGGCCTCTATAGCAAGAAAGTGTGCAATTTCTGGTATTTCACATGCTGGGAGTATAGTGGGGGAACAGAGCATACCTCTACCCCCTGTCCATGGCCTCTCCCCCATAACTATTACCCTTACCCCCCCCCCCCTTTTATTATCACCCTAATGTCCAGCTTCTCAATGCCAGCTTTGTTGGCTTTAGAGGAGCCTTTTATTCCAGCTGTTGGAGTCTGCCCCCTTCCGTTATTTTCTCGCCTTTGCTGCATTACTGTTGAAGGTACCTAACTGACATTTTTTCTTCTAGAAGGTTATCTCTTCCCTCCACTTGCATATAGAATATAATTTCTCTGTATTGCTGGACCACACACTCAGCAGCAGAGTCCATATGACAGGGTAAGTTTGCTCGGACCTGGAAAGGATGCAGGGTGGGACAGACTACTGGAGCTGGTGGGGATACCCCATGTCCTGCACCTAGGTGATTGTGACGGCTCAGTTTTCTTTACCTTCTCTTTGCTAAAGATCGCATCAGAACCATCAGTCCTTCCAAGTGATTAAGAGCCTACACTACAGCACAGGCAAAATACTGCTATGTTGTTTGCCTGGGGGGGCAAGCTGGTATGCCTGGGGGACAAGAGCCACAATAGGCCAGAGTCAGCTCTTCAGAGGCAGGCTGATAGGTGGCTATACACACATCATCACATGCCTTGCCTAGCACACACTATGAATCTGGAGGTGCGGCATTTCCTGGTAAAGTCCCCTGGCTTCCAGGATGTCCTGCGGCAGGCCAGAATTGGGCCAAAACAATGTGCAGCCACCTGTGGCCATACCCAGTGATTATTCACCTGGCTAAAATGCAGCAGCAATACAAAATTCCTAGCAACCGCCTGAAATGTGATACACTCATGAGCTGCAACTTGATGTAATAATAAGGGGGAAAATTAACCACGTTTCAGATCTTCACATCCCCAGTCGATGCCTAGTTATCAGGATAGCCCCACAAAATCATAAGCTGAAATCTGGGTCTCATATAGATCCAAATGAATTGCCACATACATTTAAAAGTACAGATGGAAACCAGGATTTACAGATCTGCCTGAATATGCATGATCTGCAACATATTGGGTAAATTTGTAAACCTGAAGCTAATTCACTCAGTAGTGAGTGGACAGTGGCATGACAGAAGTCCAAAGGCACATTGCTGGTGGAGTGAGTTGTGCAGTGTAAGAATCAAATTGGTTGAGAAATAGTGGAGCTTCGGAACCTTTCAGTATAGCATAGCACACTCCAAAAGTTACATAGTTACATAGTTACATAGTTAGTGAGGTTGAAAAAAGACATAAGTCCATCCAGTTCAACCTATGATGTGTGTGTGTGTTTGCTTTTAACCGTACATTGTATACCCCTGTATGTTGTGGTCTTTAAGGTGTCCATCTAATAGTTTTTTGAAACTATCAATGCTCCCCGCTGATACGGGGTAGAGAATTCCACATCCTTACCGCTCTTACAGTGAAGAACCCCTTACGCACTTTAAGGTTAAACCGCCTTTCCTCAAGTTTTAGTGAGTGGCCACGTGTCTTATTGTATCTCCTTTCTCTGAATAGTTTGTTCCTTATGCTAGGGTCGCCAGTACAGTATTTGTACATTGATATCATATTCCCCCTCAATCGTCTCTTCTCCAGAGAGAATAGGTTCAGTGCTTGTAGTCTTTCCTCATAGCTGATGTCCTCCATTCCCCTAATTATTTTTGTTGCCCTTCTCTGGACTTTCTCCAGTTCCAGCACATCCTTCCTAAGGACCGGTGCCCAGAACTGGACAGCATACTCCAGATGTGGCCGGACCAGAGTCTTGTAGAGTGGAAGAATAATCTCTTTATTTCTGGAGTGAATCCCCTTTTTTATACAACCCAGTATTCTGTTGGCTTTGCTTGCAGCGGCTTGGCATTGCATGCCACTGCCAAGCCTGTTGTCTACCAGTACCCCCAGGTCCCTTTCCATCCTAGACTCACCCAGAGGTGAAGTTGGTAAAAGAATATAGGCTGTACTTGATTAATGGGCAGCAGCAGCATCTTAGCCAGATGAGCATGTAGGCTATAGGATGTATATACTGTAAGCTTACTTTTGTCTTACGGTTCGCTCATTCATCTTCTCATCCTGTCGATTAGAAATAGGGTGAGATAAAGTTTACTAAGCTTTCTTTAGGTACTTCTTGGCACCAGTTGATATATATCCGCAAACAAGGGATGGCATTTGGTCGTGCATTAACAACCTAGACACCAAATGATTTTTATAACCAAAGATCTTGCACGTTTGTGGTGAGGAACGGGAGCACTTAGGGAAAATAATTATCAGCCAGGTAAATACATTTTGGAATATCAACTTCCTCCTAAGTAGGCTTAGCCACAACCACATTCATGGAGGTGCCCACAACATGCTAATCTTTCCTGATCTGACTGTTCTCTCATATCTGCAGGCAGGAGCAATTTCCCAAACTCTAAAGGAAGAGATATGTACAGTATTTAAATGCTTAAGATTTTTATTTTGTTGACATTTTAAACTAGTTGAGACATATTTATCAACTATTTGTACATTTTGATATAAGAAAAAATGCCTATGCCAGAAAAATAACTTTAGTTTTTTTTCTGTTTTAGTGAAACCAGCTGTATACATGATTGATAGAGATCATCCTTTGGCCTAGTTTCCATTGTGGAAAAATGTGGGTTTAGTAGAAACAGACCATGTAACTTTTGCTATTCTCATAATAAATATACTCATAAAAAAGTTGTAATCTGTTCAGGAATATTAGGTCGTGCGACGCTGTACCTAAACGAATTTGGCGTCCTTTTTTTCCCACAAACAGAGCTTTCTTTTGGTGGTATTTGATCACCTGTGTGATTTTTTGATCACGCGCTATAAACAAAAAAAGAGCGTAAATTTTGCAAAAATAACAATATTTTTCACATTTTTTTTATATGAAATTCCCCCCAAAAAAAACGTAAAAATCAAAATTTTTTAACATTTTCGGCCAATTTGTTTTATGCTACCTATGTTTGGTAAAAAAAAATTGCAGAAAGCGTATTTTGATTGGTTTGCGCAAAAGTTATCGCGTTTACTAACAAAGGGAAAGATTTTTGTCATTTTTGTTTTTTTTTTAACGCGTAATGGCGGCGATCTGCGATTTTTTTTTGCGGTACTGCGACATTGCGGCGGACAGATCGGACCCTTGACTGACATTTTTGACACTTTTGGGGTTACCAGTGACATTTCTACAGAAATCAGTGCTATACATATGCACCGTTACTGTAAAAATACAGTGGTAGTGAAGGGGTTAACTTTATTTGAGAGGGAGGGGCTGTGTGTGTCCCTAGGGGCGTGCTTTCTACTGTGATTGGCTGTGGCTTCAGATGTATGAAGAGTGATCGACGGTTCTACATAGTAGAACCGTATGATCATCTTTCATACACCGGGGAGAATGACAGGCAGCTTGTTTACACAAGCCGCCTGACTTTCTCCCTCTCCCCCGCCGATCGCCGAGTGACCAGCGGATATCGGGTCCGCCGGTCACACGCACGGGGGGTGCGTGACCGTGTGGGAGTGGGAACGCGCCTCCGGGGGCGCGCACTCGCTCCCTAGACCCTCACAGGCTAGCGACGTAGACCTACGTCGCTTTGCCTATGAGGGGCTGACTGCCGACGTAGATCTGCGTTAGGCAGTCGGCAAGTGGTTAAAATAATATATACTAGGTCAATAATTGTATGACACTTACTACAATGTGAAGATTGTGTGAAATTTTAATACAATTATTAGCATAATTAGGTAGAATTATGCAGTGGAAGCAGTATGTGGGCAGTGTACTAGAAATCCAGCCAATAACTCCTCAATAACCAGTAACATCACAGTTTGGCCCAGCTTGGGGAGAAGACCCCAATCATGGTTAAGGAGCCATATCACTGGCCGTGTTGCAGGTGAGCTGCCAGCAGTATTCCTCCATTATGGCCACTTACACACTTCCTCGCCATGAGTTTTCATTTTAGGTGTATCCACTCCTTTTTATTAACTTTAAAATAAAGTTCAAAGAGTTACACCAGGTCATAACAACCCTGTCCTTCCTTTCTTGTAACCACTTGACCTTCAGAAGATTTACCCCCAGTAATGACCAGACCATTTTTTGCTACAATATATATATATACAGTATCTCACAAAAGTGGCTAGACCCCTCCCATTTTTGTAAATAATTTATTATATCTTTTCATGTGACAACACTGCAGAAATGACACTTTGCTAAAATGTAAAGTAGTGAGTGTACAGCTTGTATAACAGTGTAAATTTGCTGTCCACTCAAAATAACTCAACACACAGCCATTATTGTCTAAACTGCTGGCAACAAAAGTGAGTACACCCCTAAGTGAACATGTCCAAATTGGGCCCAAAGTGTCAATATTTTGTGTGGCCACAATTAATTTCCAGCACTGCCTTAACCTTCTTGGGCATGGAGTTCACCAGACCTTCACAAGTTGCCACTGGAGTCCTCTTCCACTTTTCCATGATGACATCACGGAGCTAGTGGATGTTAGAGACCTTGCTCTCCTCCACCTTCTGTTTGAGGATGCCCCACAGATGTTCAATAGGGTTTAGGTCTGGAGACACCCTTTGCCAGTCTATCACCTTTACCCTCAGCTTCTTTAGCAAGGCAGTGGTCGTCTCGGAGATGTGTTTGGGGTCGTTATCATGTTGGAATACTGCCCTGCGGCCCAATTTCCAAAGGGAGGAGATCATGCTCTGCTTCATGTCACAGTACATGTTGGCATTCATGGTTCCCTCAATGAACTGTAGCTCCCCAGTGCTGACAGTACTCATGCAGACCCCCAAAATATTTACAAAAATGTGAGGGCTGTACTTTCTTTTGTGAGATACTGTACACTGTCACCTTACTAATGACACTGGCTGGGAAGGAGGTAAACATCCAAGGCGATCAAAGGGTTAAACATTTGGCTATGTACTATGTTGTGCTTTCACTAAGGGATGTGCTATTTTTTGCAATGAAACAAAAATCAGCACATCCCTACTGACATGACAGAGCTCTGTCTTGTTTACATGGACAGGGCTCTGTTCTGGGTTCCTGCTCTCTAATAAGTGATGCCGGTGGTCAACCATTGGCCGGCACCCGTTGATCGGCTTGTACTGTGACTAATCACAAAATGTAGCAAATTGGATCATGCTTTGCTGGGGTTTTTTCGCCTTCCTCTGGATCAACTGTGGGTATAGGAATGTGTATATGGCATTGTATGGTTGGGTTTTCTCTACTGTTTTTTGTTTTTTATTGGTTGAGCCAGATAGACTTGTGTCTTTTTTCAACCTCACTAACTATGTAACTATGTAAGTGGTGCGCCCCCTACCCAGGAGTGCCGGATCACATATTAGGTATGTGATCCGGCACAAAGGAGACACTCTGCCACCATATAACTAGGTTATGTGGTCAGCAAGTGGTTAAAGTGTGTGTCCAGTCAAAATGTTTTGGTTTATTTTAGAGTGGGGCCAGTTTAGAACTCTACCATGAATTTCTTAATCTTAAAATTAAGTGGTGGAAGAGTGAAAAGAAGGTGGAGAAAAGCAGTGGCCTCAACAGTTTATTTAACAACTTGCCGGCCGCTAACTGTACTGCTAGTGGGCGGCAAAGCCAGGCCCAAAAAAAAAGCCAAAAACTACAAACACTAGGATGGCTCACGGCGCTAAACGCTCACTGAATTGACCATAACAAACCAAAAAGCTATGTATGACATAAATATGACCTCAAATTATAAATGTAAATATAAATACAGCAATCAATAAACATTGCGTACTACTGAGCAGGTAGCCCATCGGCTATGGACAACCCCAGCAGAGAGTTCTGTGTTTACAAACACACAGAATACAGAATACCAAACATAGAGCAGAAACCTGGCTGTTTCTTCTCCCTGAAATGAGTTCTGAGTTCAGGGAGAAAAGGCAGCCAGATCCTGTGAGTAAAGGTAGCACACATACACTTTTTAGGCACACAGTTAACCCATTGATTGCCCTTCTGATCACCCCTCTCACCCATTAGTTCAGTGTACAATATTATCACTGATCACTGTATTAGTGTCAGTTAGCACCAGATTGACTGCCACGCTATCACTTTAACTGATAACTGTCATTACTAGTATAGTGTCTATTGTTGCATAAATTCCAGTATAGATACAGTAGTTTGACACTATAATTTCCACACAAACAATTGATATACACTTATTGTTTTTTTTTTTTTCTTTACCAAAGACATATATCAGAATTCCTTTTGGCCTAAATTTAAACAGAAATTGAATTTTATTGAATATGTTTTATAACAGAAAGAAAATTTTGGTTTTCTAAATGTTTTGTGTTTTTTTTATTTATATAAAAAAACAATTTTAAAAATAAAGTAAAAAAGCCAAAAAGCCTAAAAAAGTGATTACGACCAACGCATTTATTAAACACTGGTAAGCTGCAATATGTTGATTTGTTGTTCACTTTCAATTAACCTATTACTTTACCTTGCATGGGCAGAGCACATGTTCATTTTTGTTGGAAAAAAAGCCTTCTCTATTTTTTTTTTTTTTTTGGTATTACAAATAATTTCTTTCTCTATTCAAGGTAATACTATATAACTCTGTATAGCTATATATATCTTTGTTGGACTTTCTTCCATGAATCTCTATTTATTTTCATGCTTGTAAGGTTCAAAATAATCTTTTGTGATGTCTAAGAATTCAAAATGAGTTGATACATTGCATCATTTTATATATATATATATATAAAAAAAAAAAAAAGATCTACTACTGACTGAAGTTTAAACTATGTCTTCAATTTACAGGGCAGTACCAATGTTTCCCAGACTCCATTTGTCCAAATGTCAGGCAAGTATTTTATTCATGTTATAATAAATTAAAACATGTCTAGCCTTTGGCAAAAAAAGAACATTTAAATGTTTTATTTACCTTTATTTCTATGGCTACAGTGAAGAATTTATAAACTTGTACAGGTTTACCTTTTTAAACATTTTCATCACTGTTTTATTTTTTGTATATGAAATTTTAAACATGAATTTCAGGCAGATATTAAAGAAGTATACATTATTGCAGGTATACATTTATTGAAAGTAATTATATGCATTTTAAATGCAAGTAATGCACATACCTAAGTTTGTTTTTAGATTTCCTATAATTCCTTAAACAGCAGAAATAGTTAGGATCTTATACAGCACACATACAGTATACAGACAGCAAACATGCTAAAAGGAGAAGAGATATGAGTTAGTAATTCTCTTCTTCACTGTCCTATTAGTAGACATGGGGTATGCTCTCTACCAAGTTGTAGAAGCCAACGTTTTGGCTGTGCTGCCTGGCAGAGGTGCCCGGATCACAAAACTGTCTGCACAGAGATATTAGGCAAATGCAACAGTCATATGAAATGTATTTCATCTATGTATTTGGCTGCCTGCCTGACATTTAGCCTTGGGTAATGATTTTACAAATCATAGCTACTTTGGCTTTTTTAGGGCCTGGGTTGATAGGCTTTGGGTTTGTGTTGATAGGCAAATGCAGCGTGGTTTCTTGTGCATTACACTTGCATTCTAAATCAGCTTCAGGCAATTCTGAAATCATTCACAGGTCCTTCACAGGCACAGTTGACCTCCTTCGAACCTGTATTTGACCTGCTTTTAAGCTACATCAACCTGCTTTAACCACTTTACCACTAGAGCATTTTGCTGTCTTACGTCTGGGCCACTTTTTGCGATTCGGCGCTGTGCAACTTTAACTGACAATTGCGCGGTCATGCGACGCCGTACCCAAACTAAATTTACGTCCTTTATTTCCCACAAACAGAGCTTTCTTTTGGTGGTGTTTGATCACCTGTGCGATTTTTACTTTTTGCGCTATAAACAAAAAAAGAGCGTTTATTTTGAAAAAATAACAATATTTTTAACATTTTTTTATATGAAATTCCCCCCAAAAAAGATGTAAAAACCAATTTTTTAAAAAATTTTTGGCCAATTTGTTTTCTGCTACCTATGTTTGGTAAAAAAAATCTAGACGATAACGAGCCACTGTGCCGCAGTAGCAGCACAGTGGCTAGAGGTAAAGCGGTTAAGTTGTTTTTGCAATTTAATTGTATGTATAAGAATAAAAGTAATTCTGTTGACACAGACACGTTTTATAGGCGTTAAGAGTTGAGCAATGAATGATTTATTGGGATTGATAGATTAACCACTTCTGGACCAGAAGGATTTGCCCCCTTAACCTCCCTGGCGGTATTCCCGAGTGTGGCTTGGGGTGGGATTTCACTGCCATAAGCGGTAACCCCGAGCCACACTCAGGGTGCCGCCAGGGAGCATTGCTGGATCCTTGTAGAGGTTACTTACCTTGTCACCGGGATCCAGCGTTGTGTCCCTTCGGCATACGGCGGCCGGATCTTCCGCCCGATGCTGTAGAGCCCCGGCTTCCGTCTCCTGCTACGTGACGCTCGCAGGGTGGTGGAACCAGTGGCAAATTTGAAAAGTTATACACACAAGCACACTGATTTCATTGCAAAATAAAATAAACTGATATTAGTTTGCCCCCCCAGTGCCCTTTCCTGCAGTTTTACTGTACCTTATATATATATATATATATATATATATATATATATATATATATATATACCTATACATATATATATATATACACTCTTTAACTTATTTATAGTTATTTATTATATTATAATTTTTGATTTTGTGTTTCAAACTTTATCATACCCGAGATGTTATAAAGAAGAACGCACAGTAAAAAAAAATCATATGTAAATAGTTGGTTTGGGCTGCTCATCCTTAAGAATTACATGCAAAATAATTGTACCGCTTTCAGCACCTAAAATCAGAAAGAATAATACCGCCAGGGAGGTTAATGACCAGGCCATTTTTTGCAAAAGTTATCACATCTACTAACTACGGGAAAGATTTAGGTCATTTTTATTGTTTTTTTTTTTTTTTACTAGTAATGGTGGCGATCTGCAATTTTTAGCGGGACTGCGACATTGCTGTGGACAGATCGGACCCCTAACTGACATTTTTGACACTTTTGGGGGTACCAGTGACATCACTATAGTAATCAGTGCTAAAAATATGCACTGTTACTGTAATAATGCCATTGGCAGGGAAGGGGGTTAACACAGTGGGTGATAAGAGGTTAAATGTAAGTCTGGGGGAGTGATTCTAACTGTATGTGGGTTGGGCTTGTGAAATGATCACAGAGACCTGTGATCCTATATAGCAGGATCAGAGGCACTCTGTGATCATTCCAGAGAGAAGAACGGTGAGCTGTGTTTACAACAGCAGACCGTTCTTCTCTCTCAGCGGGGAGCGATCACGGATGGCTGGTGGCAATCGGAGCTGCCAGCCCCGTGCATTGGAGTCCCCACTGCCGAGTGTGGGCGGGAACGTGCTCGCCCCCTAGCTGCAGACGCGCGACAGGCGTATACTTACGTCGGTTCGCACAGGAGGGCCAGCCTGCCGCATTAAAACTACGGCGGGTTGTCCTTAAGTGGTTAAAGGCAAATAGGCTGTTCACTTTGCAAGAGAAATTACACTTACCCACACATTGAAGGGAAACAAAAAACATTTAAATTGGTCTTTCACATTGTTGTACAATGGAAGTGTGACTCATTTACTAAGCTCTGGGGTCAATTCCTTTGCACAATGAGCAGCCTATTTGCCTTTCGAAAAACAATCCCTTTGAATCCACTGAGCTGCCATCTTTGTTCTGATTTCTCTAAACACATTAAAGTGAAAATGTGATTTATGAAAAGCAAATATTTTACTTTGCACATTTATTCTATTTAAAAAGCCTTGTTTAAAAAATGCCCACATAGGTTTTTTGTTTTTTTTTTCTGTGTTTGGCCAAGTATGAAATCACTAAAGTAATATAATGAAGCTACTAAAGTAAACTTTCTCTACTAAACTGACTAGAGAAATGCAAAGCAGAAGTCATTGCTTTATTTAACCTTTTTATTTCTGGGCGCTGGCTCCTGTTTTACCCTTCAGATGGCCAAACCAGTTGCTCTTTTTCACATGAATATTGCAAGCTTAAGTGTATTAAAAATATCCCTTCATACCATTTACCGTATGTTAACAGAGGGCCTGTAGAATTGAAAGATGGTACATTTTGCATGTCCCCGTGATGATAACGCAAATTTTTATTAAAAAAATGATATTTTTACTAAAAATACAATAACATTTTAAGAACCCCCAAATATATACTGTATATCTCAGTATAGGATGTAATAATGTCGTTTGGGTATGGGAACCAGAGAAATATAGAGCAGGAAGAGTTGGAAGAGTTTGATATTATTTTGGGCACTATTTTTCCTGCGGGACTATGGGGGAGATTTACTAAAACTGGTGCATTCAGAATCTGGTGCAGCTTTGCATGGTAGCCAATCAGCTTTTCATTTCAGATTTTTCAAATAAGCTTTGGCAACAAAAACTGGAAGCTGATTGGTTTCTATGCAGAGTTTCACCAGAGCTGCACTCTCCAGTTCATTTCTTAGAAGAAAGTTGAAATTCCCAAATATTTTCCTGAAAGGCGACAGTGTATCTTTTTTTACATCATTTGCACACAGCATGAAGGGGTCTTCTGGTGTTATGGAGAACAATACCCAGAGCAGTGATGTTGTCATTACTCCCAAGCTACTGCAGCCTGGAATGACAACCATAGAGTGAGAAGTAACCGCAATGCCCCCAATGCCAAAAAAGGCCCACCAGGATAATGAACTGCCATAGTTTTGTCTTTTAAATGATTCATAATTGTCGCTCCTCTCCTTCCATACCACCCTTTTCTTCTTGTGGTCCCATATCCTGTCCACCACTTTGTCATCATTGCTGATCTCAAGCCAAAGATTTCAAAGTTTCCCCACCATCTGTCCCTTTGCTCTTTTTAATCTTCTTCATTATCTCCAACACCTATGCTGTAAGTGAAAAATGTTGAATCTATGGCTTATGGTCCTGTGCAGGATCACAGAGTGCAGGGAAAGATCGAGCCACTTATACAGGTGACATAAAGCAAATAATTCCAGCCACAAGCTGACATGCACACTCCACTAAGCCAGGGGTGTCCAACCTTTTGACCTTCCTGGGCAAAATTTGAAGAAGAAGGATTGCCTCGGGCCACACATAAAATACACTAACAATTAGGATAGCTGATGAGCAGAAAAAGTCGGGTGGATCATATGTTAACGCTCACTGATATACAGTAAATAATATACCTATTTGAGTAATAAAACTTTATTTTTTTGTAATATTTTTTATTATAAAAGTAAGAGAGGGCAACATAAACTAGTGCAATGTTTTTGATAAATAAAGGATAAACGCATGAATATCTGGTTCGATGGATGTAGTAGCAAGTTTCAATGAAGTCTCAAGGTGCTCATCAGATATTTTGGTTCTAATTTTGCCCTTTGTGTGCTTTATCCTTGAAAATAGTTGCTTACAAATATAGGTGCTGCTGAAAACGGATGACATAAAAAAAAACAAATTTTTCTTCAGCCCCATGTGTTTTCTAAGTGTAAATGCATTTTTACCAAAAATTTCCCCCCAAAAAATCAACATTTTTAACTAAGTTTTCGATTTTGTATTGGGCTGCATTCATAGCCATCTTGTGCCATAGGTTGGACACTCCTGCACATGAGTATTGATGTTGATTGGAATAGTGACCAAAAAATAATGCCTAAAAGAGTCAAAGAAGTTCATATTGTTTAAGTATTATATAAATAAGCGTGCATAATAGTAGTAATTTACATAATGAAAAATGCTGATGTTACATAATATACAATATTATAGTATAGTCAATACTTCAAAAGCATGAAAAGATTTTCAAAGGAAGGGACTATGGCTCATATTTGTTGGAAGTGCCCCAGGGTATGCAGACTGTGGATTAGGGTTTATGCCTTGCTCCGTAATATTTTTCAAGTTACCCTGAAGAGGGACCCATATGAAGCACTCTTGTGTAAACCTATACCTGACCTGATTCGTACACAACGTCAGCTGGCTCAGCATTTGTTTACAGCTACGAAACTGACCATTGCCCGATCTTGGAAGACCCCGTTGCTTAGTTTTGAGGCGGTCAAAAACCGTATGAATGATATCCTTGTTAATGAAAAGTTGACTGCAATAGTTTCTGATTCCCACGCCAAGTTTTTAAAGGTGTGGGACCCTTGGATCTCGAACGTTGCCCCTTCCAGATTCCAGACCACCCTTCTCTCTCTTTAAAGCCTCCTGGATGCTCGCCCCGCAGGACTTGTTCCCCCCTCTTCCCCTTCCCCGCAGTTTCTCTAATCTTCTTTCTTTGTTGTTTTTCTCTTTGTTTGTCCTACTTCTTCGCTCCTTCTTTCTCTCTTTTCCTTGTCTTTTTGTGTTGTTTTTCCTCCTGGCTCGGTACTCTCAGGCCCAGCCCCTGTTTGCTCACTGGAACGTAATAGCACTTTTCATTTTGTTAGTCTTTCTGCTTTGTGAAAGCACTAAGGGATTTTAGGTCCCTATTTATGCATTTCCACTTGTTGATACCCATTATTTGGTCCGTGATGTTTCCCGGTTGGCTCACGCCATATGTCGGTATCGTGTTTTGCTGCCATCTGTTCCCATGCGTTCCATTTTCTTTTGTCTTATTGTACACATGTACCATGTTTTTGATGTATGTTTATGCCTCTTCTTAAAATAAAAACTTTTGTACAAGAAAAGATTTTCAAGGTAGAATGAACATAAGGAAAACTTTTACAAGTGTTAGGTTTACTTCAAATAATGCTATTACAGACACACAACAGTCCAGTATATGTTAATATCCGAAAATCACATTTTGTGAGGGAAGTACAGAAATATAGTGTTCACAAAATTATTATAATAGCTAGCAGTCAGAATGTAGAAAAAAAAGTATGTGACAGATGACAAGTCATGGATTGAAAAACATCTGCACGGAAAATGAAATTTGTCCAGACTCATCAAACTGTCACAGTAAGCTGAATTCACTAAGACTGATAAGTTACTTTAAATCTGTTCATAATTTTATCTCATGATAGTTGTCACTTTAAACATTTCCATTTACAAACATGGAAAAAATCCATAGGTGTGCAAACATTATATTTTTTGCATGAAATTACTTATCACCTAATTGCTGAAAATGTTTTTTTTTTTTTATAAATCACTTTTTGACAAAACATTATTTTATCTCTCCAATGACTCCTCCTCCTGTTTTGAAATAAACAATTAGTTGAATCCCAGTTATCAGTAACATGGAATATTTACTGACTTTTACAGCAAAAATAGTTGAAAATTACTGTAGATATGATGGGCGTGTAGAAAAACTACATTAAAAAAAATATCTATTTTAGCAACCCATCATAATGAAAATATTGCACATGCTTTCCTGTGAGAACACAAAGTGATGGAAAAGGAATAGAAACACAGTAGAAAAACCAAACAAAAAAAGTTAATAATAATAATAGAAAAATAAATAAATAAAGGAATGTCTCCCCAGTAGAGTGGTTATTCCTCGTTATATCCAAAAAATGTCTGGAGTTAAGCTGTATGGTGTCAAGGGGTACAATCTAAAGGATAAAAGTAAGCTTGAATTTCCCTATGTAAATTTTACTGTAAAACATGGCCCGTGTCCTTTTAGTTAAAAATAAAAAAATAATCTGTCCATATGGAAAGTATGTAAGCACATTAGTTAGATTGTTACACATTTTTCAAAATAACTAATCCATTCAATATTTTTTATTTTGCAATTTTTAATAACTCTTGTGTATTACAGAGAGTTTTTCAAATATATACAAATTCAGACTACCTAAATATTTAAAAAAGATAATTCACATGTTGGTACAGGAAAAGAAGATATTTAAAATATTTTACAAGATACAAGAAGATAATTAAAATATTTTACCTTAAAGCTGAATTCCAGGAATTCATACACTTTGTAAAAAGTTCAGGCACACTATGAGTTAAATCCAAGGAGATGCATTGGATCTCCTGAACTTATCTCTATTATTTATATCTGACAGTTTTATGCTCTGTTGGAGCATACACTGACACTGGGGGCAGTGGGAGAGGAGAGAGAGGCACACAGAGCAGCTATGCCAGCCCCTCCCTTCTGCTGCCCATTCAGAGAACCTTTTTTATTTTGTAAAGGAGTTCATATAATACAAAGACTTCTGGAATTGGGCAGGAGGAGGGGAGGAGAGGGGAGAGGCAGGCATGGCAGCTGCTGCACTGTAATGTTGAAGATTCTTACATCTGAAGAGTGCAATAAAACTGTCAAATGTAAATAATAGAGATAAGCCTAGGATAGTGATGGCGACCCTTGGCACCCCAGATGTTTTAGAACTACATTTCCCATGATGCTCAACTTCACTGCAGAGTGCATGAGCATCATGGGAAATGTAGTTTCAAAACATCTGGGGTGCCAAGGGCCGCCATCACTGGCCTAGGAGATGTCATGCAGCTCTTTGGATTTAACTCATAGTGTGCCTTCACTTTTTACAAAGGAGCTGAATTCCTGGAATTCAGCTCTAACTAGCTCACATTACTTATGACTTTCATGCTGTTTTTATGTTAATTTTCCATCTTTTTAAGAAAGTTTATTTTAATTCTTATGGTTATGACATGTCTTACAAACACCCCCTGATATAACTAAAATGTTGCGCATTACCATTTAAGCCTATGTATGTGTTCATAGATGATTGTATAAATTTATTTATGATGCTATATCTGGCTTTCTGCCTTAGAAATTGATACATTTGAATAGATAACAACATAATCAACACACACGCACACTTTTTTTTTTTTTTAAGGGACGATAGACAAAGGTCATTAATAATTTGGTTATTGAACTTCCCAGAAGTAAGTATGAGCTGATTTGCCTACTCATAGCCATAAATCTCCATGTACCTCACCCTTTCAATGATTTCAGAGATCACACATGCTTCATTCACAGCGTTCACTAGCACATGTAGTTCTCAGAACTGTTAATGGTATTTTTAGATGTCAATAGAGACAGGCATCGGGCTGCTCATACTGTATATATTTATTATACATATACACATAAAAGTCACATCAGAAGAAGACCAAATGGTCCATCGAGTCTGCCCCCTTTTAAAGTAGCTTAGGAGGTAAAATGCAGATTAAATGAGCCTATCAATTTATTCTGATGGTCTCAGAACCATTTAAAAACTATTTCAAATGCAAGCAGAATTTCCCTAGAAGCATGCTGCATTTGACCACTCATACAAGCCTCCTCTGTGTTCTAGCCTCTAGGCATGTTTTCTCAAACCTTAAGAGCCCATGAAGCAGTGGGGTAAGGCATGAAAAAATGCAGGTTACTGCAACCCATGAAACAATATGTGGTGTATTGTGGTGTCAATCATTTAGAATGTTTAACTTCCATACCAGACCTTAACCAATAAAACGGGTCTGGAATGTTTTTCTAGGCCCTATGAACTTTTGTTCTCTCCCCCCGCATTAACATCTATGCCAGACTCCCATGTAGGATAAGGGTCCGGTATAGATGAAGGGAATCCCTGGTCGCTTTGTTTAAAAGCAGAACTAAGCGGCCAGGAGATGACATTTGCTGGCAATTTAAACAGCTTTTTTTTTCCTTGTGAATGTCAATTTTACTGTAGTAGGTTGTCTACCATGTACAGATGTGCCACTTCACAAGTGGGTCCAGGGCATCCAGCAGGCACATTATTTAACCCCTTCCCATCTGCACCAGCATTCCTTTAAATAGTTTGGAATGCCCGAGTGTGGAAAGGATCAGTGGCCATATGACCACTGCCATAGTGGTCACTAGATTAGAAACTATTCCCACCAGCTACCAATCTGTAGCTCGAACCAAGAGCTGTATGTGAAAGATCAGTCTGCTGAGGGCACGCAGGAGAATTGTGCATTTTTTTTTGCTTAAAGCATTTTTTAAATGGCTGCTCCTCTCTGCATGTACATTCGTGGAAAAACTTGCACTGCACCAATACAAATTCCGTGATAAATGTGAAAGGTTGCTGGGTTGCTCCCTCCACCAAAAACCTCTAATTCAGGGACCAAACAGGGAAAGGATATTGGCACCCTCCTCAATATCAAAAACATTCAGCAATTTCTATTGATCTTTATATGATATACCCTCTCAACATTCAGCAGTGCAAATTCCACTGCTGCCATTGAAGCTGCAAAGGCATTTTATATCATGGAAACACCACTACCTACCTTGGCTAAATGATTGGTGATCTGGAACCCCCCCACTGAGGCCATCGCTGACACTCCAGCTGGTAAAAGCCCGGGCCCGCGTGGCTTCACACCAAAATTCTACAAATACTTTGCCCCTTTCCTTACTCCTTTCCTGACTGGCAGATGACTCAATATTCTACATTAAGATTTGGTACAGTCAGTAACTTCAAGGTTAATCACACTAAATTGGAACTTCTCAATTTTTCCTTAACACAAACGGCTATAAAGCAAGTCTCAACAAACTTTCCTTTTAAGACCTGCTCCTCCTCTATCTGTTACCTAGGGATCCAGGTACCAACAGAGGCATCCCAATTATACACTTTAAATTTTACTGTACTGCTTCACAAGACTCAGGCAGAATTAGCTACTTCCAAGTGACTTTTGTGACTCGGCAGGCTCAACTTCCTTAATTTGGATGCCCCCCCCCCCCCCCCGTTTCCTCTATCTGTTTCAAAAGGTTCCTTTCCATCTCCCTTCCTCATATTTTCGGAAACTTCACTGGGTGTTCCCTAAATTTATTTGTAACATGTCATGTCCTAGAATCTGGTTTTTAAACGTTGTACCTCCCAAAATATTGAGGGGGTGGGGGGTAACAGATGCTTCCATCTACCATGAAGCAGCAGTGTTCACACAAATCCTTGACTGGTTTCACCGCTCTTCATCCAAACTATGGGTTCAACTATAAGGCTACATAAACCCTGTAGACCTTTTCTCCCTTCCTTGGACCCCATCATCTCTTCGTAGGGCCCCTCCACCCCTGATCTCTCTCTATATACACTTCTCACATGGGACCATGCACTATCCACTTTTAGTTTGTCCAAACACCTAGGCCCAATGACCCCATTCTTTGGGACACCGACCGTCCCACCAGCTCTCCAATCTACTAGGTTTGGCCCTTGGCATAAGCATGAACAGATGAGACTCTTAGGTTCTTCCATTAGACCCATTATTATTGGTGGCTTCCTCCCCCTCTGTACCCCTGCACAATGCTGCACAGTGGCTACAGAGACAACAGGCCCTACCCTACATCCGCTCTATCCCCTCGCTTCCGGATGTCCTTGCTGAACTGACCTCTCACTCTACCAAAAGATCCCCTAACACACATCTATCAGTTATACTCTATTTTCCTGGCTGCCACTCCTCCAGACCTTCCTTGGTAAAAAGATCTTCAGCAGACTCTTTCCCCTTTGTACTGATAAAAGAGCTTTCTCTTAATATATACTGCCCCCAGATGCAGCTAGAGCAATCATTACCCGTCACTGGAAATCAACCTCTGTACCCTCCCTTGGGGAATGGACAACAGAACTAGACTCTGTTAGGGACTTAGAACAGTGTTTGGTGCAGGGAAACAGGAAAGAGGAACAGTTTTACATACTTACAATTATTCAAGGTGAAAAAAGACACAAGTCCGGATGAGCGAGCACCCCCCCGGACCATTCCAGATGACATGCCCTCAACATAGGGGGTGGATACTTTGGAGCAAAAGCACTAGACCCAAAGCACCTTGTCCCCATGTTGATGGGGACAAGGGCCTCTTCCCAACAACCCTGGGCTGTGGTTGTCAGGGTCTGCAGCCGGGGGGCTTATTGGAATCTGGAAGACCTCTTTAACCACTTGCCGACCACCAGCAATATTGTGTAAAACAACGTACCTTTACATCATGTCGTGCAATAGCCAGAGGGGGGAGCCAATCACCGGCTAGGCGGACATGATGTCCGTCGTCCACCAGCGATCACTCCCCAGAGAGACAGAATGGCGGTCTCTCCATGTAAACAAGGCAGACCACCATTCTGTTACAGATGAACACAGGGATCTTGTGTTCCTGCTATTTAGGTACACTGATCTCTGTTTTCATCTAGTGAGTCCATCCCCCACACAGTTTGAAAGCATCCCCTAGGCCCACATTTAACCCTTTGATAGACCCTGATGTTAACCCCTTCCCTGTCAGTGTCATTAGTACAGTAACATTGCATTTTTTTAGCACTGATTACTGTAGTAATGTCACTGGTCCCCTCAAAAGTGTCAAAAGTGTCAGTTAGGTGTACGATCTGTCTGCCGCAATGTCGCAGTCCAGCTAAAAATCACTGATCGCCACCATTACTAGTAAAAAATAAATAAATAAATAAAAATGCTATGAATCTATCCCCTAGTTTGTAGACACGCTAACTTTTGCGCAAACCAATCAATATACACTTATTGGGATTTTTTTTACAAAAAATATGTAGCAGAATACAGACTGGCCTAAAATAATAAAAAAAAATTGATTTTTACATTTTTTTATGGGCTGTGTTTTATAGCAGAAAGTTTTTTGTTTTTCTTTTTCAGAATTGTCGCCTTTTTTTATAGCGAAAAAAAAAAAAATCAAATACCACCAAAATAAAGCTCTATTTGTGGGTAAAAAAGGTATCAGGTACATTGTACCTCTACCCATTCACCAAAAAAGTCTACAAAAGTAATAAACACAAGAGACAGTTTTTGACAAATCCTTTATTGAAAAAAAAAATGGTGTCCCTCGATGTAAATCCATCGTCAATCACGCCGCCCGCCGGATCTGAAAAAAAAAATGAAAATGCTCTCGCCTCCTTGGAGGCCTCCAGCCGTATGTCTGCTCTGTGCTTTGACATCTCTTATATAGGTAAGGGGTGGGGCCACCTAGTTATGTCACCCGGTGGCACTGCCCCCTCTGACCTCACTTGCCACTTGCTCGTCCCCTCTCCCTTTCCTGAGTTGCCAGGCTACATGCCCCCCATTTTGGAGTGGGGATCTCCTTCAAATCCCCGAATGACCTGGTATGGACTGGGGGGGGGGGGACTCCATACCATTTTTTTCTTTATTTTTTCAATAGTCGGGTGATAGCTTTTAAATTGCTGCTTCCTACCAAATAGAACTTTCCAAATGTTTTTGCTTTGGTTCATGTTGTCAGTGTCTAGTCCTCATGCTATTTATTTGACAAACCCTTGCCTATTAGCATAGAAAATGGCTTTATTTTAACATTCAGTTTCCATTGGCTTCTCCGAGTTCAGATTCAGCACCTGAGCTTTAGTAATGTTTTCACCAAACCCCCAAACCGACCCAAGGTGCGTTCAGCTCATCCCTAATTTCTGGCAGGGACATCTTGCATTAGGGACAAATGGTACAACATGTGAACTGCTTGTAAATGCACTTTTACTTGCATTTTATTTAAATTTATTATATGCATGTTTTCTCCCCCTGGAATATGCATACAAAAATCCTAATCTGAAATGTGTGGAAAACATACTAACAGTGTCCAAAACACTTCAATACCAAATCACAAAAGGTATATAAAGAGCACATGAATTTTTAAAATAAAGTATAATGTAGTTTTAGCTAGCATACTTTTATTTGCATGGTATACAAAACAAACATGCTCTATGTTGCACATAAGACTGCACCTGATTCAAAAAACATTTTTACACACATAAATAAGATGCTTAGTCATCCTATTGGAAATACTTTGCCAATAGTGTGTGCAACAAACATTTTCCTATGCAAATGGGATAGAATGCACTGGACAAATGCTGCACAAAACCAATTTGATAACAGAGAGGATTCCTGGAGGTTGATTGTAAGACTTTTATGCCGTTTGATAAGATATTTTTTAGGATGTATCATAATAACCATGGATATTCTGCCTTACCTACTAGATTAAAGCCTAGTACATACTGCTTTTTTTTTTTTTTTCATTCAACACAGCACATGCTAAACAAAAAAGAACTGGCAGCTCAGGTTGGAGCTGCTGTACTAACAATCTGATGTTAGTACAGCAATCTCCCCTGCTTTTTTATTGTGTTCTGACAGGAGGACGTCCCCCTGCCAGAACACTCTGGCCAGCGCTCTCAGCCATTGGCTAAGAGCATTGTTCGGGACCTGGTTAGCAGACCTTTTTTAGTCATGTAATCCTATACAGAGTTGCGGTAATAGTATGATTTAACTCAAAAGGTAATTTGACAAAAGTCCAAGGGTGATGAAATAATAAATATTCTTTGTCAGTGTCAACAACATCCGCCACCTTAAAGTGTGTGATCCTTTAAATACCGCCACCACCATAGACTATCTCACACAGACCTCCTATTACAGGGGGGTCTATAAAGCTTGTGGCTATATACCCAGTCAGGGCCTTTAAGCACCATCTGAGGATCCTCTGTTGACATGCAAACCAACCGTCCTGGAGGGGTTGTCAAATGTAATCCCCAAAATATAAAAGCCATATCATAACCATAGCATAAAATCCTTAAAACTTTATTACAAATGCTCAAATTATTGCACTTACATTAAGGAAAGTAAATGATTGACTTTAAAAACAATTGCGCCGGCAGGCAAGATTGCAGCGGCTTGTCCTTTCCGGGACCTCCTATATATGATCTAGCTTATTAGCGCAGTTTCTATTCTTTTTGTCTTTTTCAGTCATGCCCCTTCGACACTGACTGTATACAGTGCAGTGCACACGGTCCGAATGTCGGCCAGTTTCTATTGAACCACCTAATGCTGCCCAACATTCGGCCCGCGTGTACAAGGTTTTAGATTTTTGTAATTTTTTTACTGTTACCATACCAAATGTTACCATACAAAAAAGACATGACACAACCTAGCTTGTTCAGCTTGCAACACATCAACCTTAATGCCCCACCAACAAAAAATGATTTACTCTATTTGCCTCTAGACAATAAGACCTGTTATTATTTAGAAGTACATAGGCACATTTTATTCCTAAATTGATATAATAGTGAACAAACTTATCAGCCATCAAGCCTACTGGCCAATAAAACGCTTCATAAACTTCTAAAAAAGGCCATATCTCAAACATTACCACATAAAAACAAGCTAAAATAATACGTTTAAATGCATGTTGCCCCCTTAGTGAATAAGGCTAATTGTGAGTTGGTATTATTACAAAGTTCGGCTTAAACTAACTTTTGATGTTACTTTTCCTTTTAAAATTCTTGCACTTGCCTTTCTTTGTTATTGTAGTAAAAACAGTGATTTATTAGTTAATCATTGGAGGCACTTTCGAATTTGAGGAAGAAAAAACCTCCCTGCTTAACAACTGTTATGATATAAAGCAGAAAGGGGTATCCTGTTTTTAAGTCGTCTGACTCTTATGGCCCATTCACACCACAGTGCTATGCAATGCAATGCATACTCCCATTTTCACACACTGAAGCCCATATGTAAGCACACCATGTGCTGTGCCACTCTAAACTCTATTGCAGAGCACATTCATTTGGAGATCAATGACATCTAATCTACATATAAATGTAAAGGATATGACGTATATGATCAGGATCTCTTCTGGCCAAACCTGAATACAAATCAACTCTGCATTTTACAGTATATATTTGTTTTATTGTATTTTATTTTGCAATACATAATGTAACCATCTGTAAATTTGTATTATATTCTACCAGGTTCACCTGTGTTGTCTGGGTATTACAGTGTCCGAAGATCTTTGCTTCCTGAATCTGAGTTCCATGGTGCCAAGCAATACTCAAATGACTTATACTCATCATCTCTGGGATCAAAGTCAATAGGGTGTGATTCAGCAACCATTCAAAGCTATCCATCCCTGCTTGAACCTTATTTCTCTGACTCTATAGGTGACTACCGAAGTACATCAGTAACATCTGGCAGCTCTCTGTTCAGTGCTTCATCGCTGCCACCTCTCCTACCTCATTTCCCTGGTGACCCATCACATTATCTCTTAGTAAGTAATTCTAAATTATACTACTTTACCACTACTAAATAAAGTGACTCAATCAATATTAATACTTTCCGAGCTCTCTAAAGGTAATGCACCCCCCCAGCTGCAGCACTTTAATAATATCAAAATACAAAAATTTGATAAAGACACAAAAAAAATATCACAATCTATGCTATTAATCATACACTACAATAAATTAAAAAACAGGCATAACCCTTTTGTTCCAATGTGTAGGAAAAAGTCTGTACATTGCGAATCCTTCGAAAAGTTTGAATAATTGGTAAAATGTTAGCTACACCTGAAAAAGGATTGGGCCCAGGGAGTCCACACCTTTACCTTTCCTAGAGATGTAAAATTTCAAGAAAATTTTGAAAGCACGGGAAAGAAAAAAAAAATTTCCCCCGTTTTTTCTGAAAAAATGCACATTTTTGGAAAAATTAAAAAAAATAAATAAGTGTGGAGTTGTTGTACAAATTGAGTTCATTCAAGTCATTTTGTTACACCGGGAAGCTGAAATGCAGTGTATATAAAAAAATATGCTTGAAATAAAATTATAGCTTTTTTAGGTAAATAAACGAAACTTGCGCAACAGGATGAGCACTGCCAGAGGCCTACAAAATGGGGCAGGCCACTGGTGTGAATGTCTGACCAAAAAATCAGAAATAGACTTCATGAGGGTGGCCTGACATCCTTTAGTGGGCCCTGTGCTCACTGCCCGGCACTGCAAGGCTTGATTGGCATTTGCCATTGAACACCAGTTTTAATAGGTCTGCCACTGGCGCCCTGTGCTTTTCACAGATAAGAGCAAGTTCACCATGAGCACATGTGACAGACATGAAAGGGTCTTGAGAAGCCATTGAAAACATTATGCTGCCTGTAACATCATTTAGCATGACCAGTTTGGTGGTGGGTCAGTGATGGTCTGGGAAGGCATATCCATGGAGGGACACACAGACCTCTACAGACTACACAATGGCACCCTGACTTCCATTAGGTATCGGGATGAACTACTTGGACCCATTGTTAGACCCCACGCTGCAGTGGGTCCTGGGTTCCTCCTGGTGCATGACAATCCCAGCCTTTAAGTGATGAAAGTATGCAGCCAGTTCCTGGAGGATGAATGAATATATACCATTAAATGGCCCCAATGCTCGCTTGACCTAATTCCAATAGAATATCTCTGGGATATTATGTTTCGGTCTATCTGACATCGTCAGGTTACATCTCAGTCTGTTCAGGAGCTCAGTGATGCCCTGGTCCAGATCTGAGAGGAAATACCCCAGGACACCATCCGTTGTCTCATTAGGAGCATGCCCCAACATTGTCAGGTATATACATACAAGCACGTGGGGGCCATACAAATTACTGTGTCCCATTTTGAGTTGCTGCAAAGAAGTATCAGCAAAATGGACTAGCCTGCTGCATTATTTTTTCACTTTGATTTTTTGGGTGTCTTTGAATTCAGCCCTCTGTAGGTTGATAAATTTAATTTCCATCAAATGATGTGGCATCCTTTCATTCCTAACACATTACCTAGTCCATATCACTATAGATATCCAGCATCATACTTTTCTAGTCCATTTTGCTGACATTTCATTGAAGCAACTCAAAATGGTACTCAGTAGTTTGTATGCCTCCCACGTGCTTGTATGCATGCCTGACAACATTTGGGGCATGCTCCTAATTAGATGACAGATGGTGCCCTGGGGTATCTCCTCCCAGATCTGGACCAGGGCATCATTGAGCGCCTGAACAGACTAAGGTGCAACCTGGTGGCGGTGAATGGACCGAAACATAATGTCCCAGAGGTGTTCTATTGGATTTAGGTCAGGCAAGCGTAGGTGTCATTCAATGGTATCAATTCCTTCATCCTGTAGGAACTGGCTGAATACTCTCATCACATGAGGCTGGCATTGTCGTGCACCAAGAGGAACCCAGGACCCAATGCACTAGCGTAGGGTCTGACGAAAGATAGATAGATAGATAGATAGATAGATAGATAGATAGATAGATAGATAGATAGATAGATAGATAGATAGATAGATAGATAGATAGATAGATAGATAGGATAGGATAGATTTTTGTATGTGCTTATTAATACTGTATGTGTTTTATTCCTCAGAGAGACTCATGGGAACCGACTGTTTCCGATTCAATTAACCAGCTGGATGCCTTGTGCACAGATGCTTCACAAACTGTATCATCCACAAGTTGCATCTCATCTGAAAATGGAGCCACCCTCTACAGGAGTGCAAGTAGAGGGTCCTCATCACAGGGCACTCAGTCTTATTCATTACATCCTCTAGACGATGTTCACTACTCTACTACGTTTCCAGCTACCTCTTCCTATGCCTTCTCACCATTTATGACAGTGAACAATGAATTGACCCCAAAGATGGTTCATCACCTTTCTCAAGAGGACTCTGCAGAAACAGGTCCCATGCAAGATAGTTCTGCTTGGCCAAAGGAAGATACGAACACAGTATGGGGACCATATGAAAGTCGAAGAAATTACTGAAACCTGTGTTATTCCTTCAGTCATCAAGAATTTGTCATCATAATACTTTTAGATCACATAACAGGATGTAAGGTTAGATTGTGAAAACAACACTAACAGGACAATGCTATTTCTATTAGTATTTATACTTTAAACATATTTAGGAGAACCTAAAAAAAAAAAAAAAAAAAAGCAGATCCTGTTTTAATGCAATATCAATTTTTATTTAACAAGGTAATGTTTCCAACTTTTCTCAGTTATGTATAACCATCACAGCTTTCCAAGTGTCTGAGCACTACCTTTACTAATAAAAATGATTACATTTACCATCCATGTACCCTGCTGCAACACCACTTTAGTTGTAAAGGCTATCACTTTATATGTAGGAACTTAACCACACATTTATAATGGCATACCATCAGGACTTTGCTCTCTATATATTGGCTGCTATAGTCCAGGGCAGAAGTCATTCAGATGTACAGGTTAATTATAAAATAGAAGCCATATCCTTCTACGACCTGTTGTTGGGTGTCATTGTGGTAAACTGATCTCCCAAAGCACAGAACACCACATGAACCCTGAGCCACACTGTCTACCACTCATAGAAAGTATGAGTAACCGCAGACATACATGTCTGAAATATTAAAAAAGCAATGTAGTAGGGTTAATACCTATCCGCTAATATAAAACAAGAGTTTGGATACTGGGTTTGCCATATTTTTGAGCAGTGAATGTGGCACAAAGGGACCATCTCAGAACACCAAATGTGGAATGATTAGGTTAAACATCTTCATTCAGTTCTTAGGTATTCTTCCTCATTCAAAGTACAGAAATACATTTAAAACCTATAATCTGCAAATGAGCTCAGCAGGGCTAGATTTCTATCACTTGATCCTATAGACCAGCCCTTCTCATCCTAATCCTTTTTTACCTGTGGGGCACCCTTGAAAAAGCTTTCAGGTCTTGAGGAATCTCTAATATAACAGCTTATGGTACATTAGCATGATCAGTAAGTTGCAGAAAATTGGAAATAAAGAATGTGGTTTACCCACTATATTTGACACCCAGAGCATAAACATTTCTATTACCCCCTGCTCTATACAACCACATCTTTAGCAATAATCCTGTAATTAAAAAATTTCATTGGGAGTTTATAGAAAATTGCTCCCTTGCATTGGTGATCAGGGTAAGTGGGGAATCAGTTCAACATTGTTCATTGCTAAAGGAACCTCCAGCAACTCTAATGGAACTTTTCCACTGCAAGTACCGGCTAGTACCGGCTCGGTTCTACTCGGCCCTGCTTGGCCCGGTTTGCTTTTCCACTGCGGTACCGCATGGTATAGTGTCGGAACGGTTCGGTACGGTACGGTATAGGTTTGCTTTTCCACTAAAGTAGTACTAAAGTTAAGTGGGTGGGATAACAACGGGGTGGGTGTGATTCTCTGACCAATCAGTGGCTAGTAGTGACTGCATGCAAAGGATTGTGGGATATGGTACCAGTTTGGTACCTGTTGGAACCACAATCGAGAAGGTACTGTTTTTTCAGAGCCGTACCGTACTGTACCGTTCGGTTCCATGCAGTGGAAAAGCAAACCTATACCGTACCGTACCGAACCGTTCCGACCCTATACCATGCGGTACCGCAGTGGAAAAGCACAAAAGCGTGCCGAACCGGTACGGTTCCATGCAGTGGAAAAGCGCCATAAGAGAATACCTTAGAGTTCCACTGAGCCCTGGTTGCGAAAGGCAAAATCATTGATACCCAACAAAGCAAACCACTGGTAGGATCATCTTTTACACATTTTTTTGCTGATCCTAACTAGACTTAGAATATTGTTACAGTGTTAAATTTAACTTTTAGGCTCCGTTCACATGTCAGCATATGGATCGCGGGCAGAATCGCTGCGATTCCGCCCGCGATTCGGAGATTATTGCAAATCGCGGGACGCCTGTGCGTTGCCCGTGATTTGCAATAGCCCCCCAAACGCTGAGCGATGTTGCCGCGATTTCCGCCTGCCGAATCGTGGTAACATCGCGCAAAAAAAATTGCGGGACGCAATACGCTCCAAAGAAGCTCTTGTACTTTTTTGGGCGTAATGCGTCCCGCGATTTTTTTTTGCGCGATGTTACCGCGATTCGGCAGGCGGAAATTGCGGCAAAATCGCTCAGTGTTTGGGGGGGCTATTGCAAATCACGGGCAACGCACAGGCGTCCCGCGATTTGCAATAATCTCCGGATCGCGGGCGGAATCGCGGCGATTCTGCCCGCGATCCAAACGCTGACATGTGAATGCAGCCTTAAGGAGATGCTATATTTCTACTGGTGACAGCGAGAAAAATATGTACATCAAAAAGCATCTCTTTTCTCTTTACTACCTATATATGTAAGACTACTGGTCCTAATGGTAAATCTGTCTCTGTTGCTCAGTGCTAAAGCATGTATGCAAATGCCAGATGTACAAATGATTTCGTGATTAATTAGGCTTCTTAAAAGGACAGCAATTATTTGTGGCCAAAAATTTCTGAAAAACAATGATGCACCAGTCATCTTATACTTATTTAGGTAAACCCAGGTATGTAAATACAGAACCACAATCTGTGATTTCTTGTGTTATTTAGATTAAAGACTAGTCCTTTCCAGAACTAAAAAAATAAAACGATCTTTTTATGAAAATATATGACATAAAATACATTTCTTCTGGACCCTGTATCAATGTGTTTGCCATTATTTTTTTTTTTTTTATATGCTATCTTCAGCTTTGATCCACACAGAACTTGAAGGAGAGTTTTTCCTTTTTCGATGAAAGAAGGAGAAACACTGGATTTTCAGAAATTCAGTAAGGTATACAGTTACCTTGATCTTCCACTCCTTCTCTTATAATAAAATAATTTTAGTATTATGGGAAAATTCCTTAGAAATTTTGTTTGTAAACTCCAGTCCCCTTTACTATCATGTTTAAGACCTATTAAGGGAAGATATGTTGGCTTTGCTAGGCTATCTATTTCACGTACAAAATTAGAATAAGGTTGGACTAGTTTGCATTTTATAAAGCATATTTTTACATTTTTTTATCATGTTATTAAAATTCCCCAAAATAAATGTTAACCTTTTTTTTAATAATAAAAATTTAATTACCTGAATTTGTACTTTAATAATATTATAAAGTACTTTTTTCAATATACATTTTTGTACTTTGACGTAGCTTACACAATAAAATAATATTCATCTACATTGTGCATGGCTATACTTAACAAGTACATTAATGCACAAAGTTCAAATAAAAAATTGCTAATACTGTATTGGAGTGCCACAGGGTTTGTACTGAACTGAATACAGTGAATTACATGCTGTGAAATAGCCCAGACTGGTGGAGGGCTGCAGTGATGGTTGACTTTCTACAACTTTCTCCCATCTCCTGACTGCATCTCTGGAGCTCAGCCACAGTGATCTTTGGGTTCTTCTTTACCTCTCTCACCAAGGCTCTTCTCCCCCGATAGCTCAGTTTGGCCGGACGGCCAGCTCTAGGAAGGGTTCTGGTCATCCCAAACGTCTTCCATTTGAGGATTATGGAGGCCACTGTGCTCTTAGGAACCTTAAGTGCAGCAGAAATCTTTTTGTAACCTTGGCCAGATCTGTGACTTGCCACAATTCTGTCTCTGAGCTCTTCAGGCAGTTCCTTTGACCTCATGATTCTCATTTGCTCTGACATGCATTGTGATTTGGAAGGTCTTATATAGACAGGTGTGTGGCTTTCCTAATCAAGTCCAATCAGTATAATCAAACACAGCTGGACTCAAATGAAGGTGTAGAACCATCTCAAGGATGATCAGAAGAAATGGAAAGCACCTGAGTTAAATATATGAGTGTCACAGCAAAGGGTCTGAATACTTAGGACCATGTGATATTTCAGTTTTTCTTTTTTAATAAATCTGCAACAATGTCAACAATTCTGTGTTTTTCTGTCAGTATGGGGTGCTATGTGTACATTCATGAGGAAGAAGAATGAACCTAAATGATTTTAGCAAATGGCTGCAATATAACAAAGAGTGAAAAATTTAAGGGGGTCTGAATACTTTCCGTACCCACTGTAAGTCATACTGGAGGAAAACCTATCAAAAAATTACCCAGTTGTGTATTAAGTAAAAAAATAAAAATAAAAAATAAACATCTTATGCACAGCTAGTATGTATGCAGAAAAAAGTATGTGAACCCCTTGGAATTAACTGTTTTTATGCAGTAATTTGCCATAAATTGTGATCTGATCCTCATCTAAGTCACAACAATCGGCAAACACAATGTGCTTAAGCTGATAGCACACTAACAATTCTAATTTCTCTTGTCTTTATTGAACACACCTATTAAACATTCACAGTGCTGGAGCAAAAATAAGTAAACCCTTAGCATTTATAGCTGGTTGAACCTGCGCTGGCAAGAATGTTTTTCAAAAAAGCAATTTTGGTTGCTCTGGATCAGACCTTCACAATGTTTAGGAGGAATTTTTGACCATCCTTCTTGACAAAACTGCTTCAGTTCCACGTATAGGATGTCAGAGGTGAATTGCGCTTTTGAGGTCATTCTATGGCATCTCTACGGAGTTAATGGTCTGGGCTCTGACTGAACCACTCCAAAAAAATTCATTTTCATTTTCTGTGGTGGATTTATTTTGATGCTTAGGGCCATTATCCTGTTGGACAGCCACCCTGACATTATCCTGTAGGATATTTTGGTAACCATGGGAATTCATTTTCCCCTCAATGATGACAAGTGGTTCAGTCCCTGAGGCAGCAAAGCAAGCCCAAATAATGATGTTCTATGCACCATTTTTCACCGTTGGGATGATGTTGGTAAGCTGTGCTCTTTTTGCACCTTACATAGTGCTGTGTATTCTTCCTAAACAATTCAAATTTTTCCCAGTAGTGTGTTCTACGGCAAACTTCAAGCGTGCAGCAATGTTTTTTTTTTTTTTAGAGCAGCAGCTTCTTCTGTGGTGTTTTGCCATGGACACACTGCCTGTTCAAAGACTTCCAGTAAGTATGGTAGACTCAAACAGGGATGTTTATCAGTTCCAGTATTCAAGCCTTTAGCTGTTACTCATGAGTTCTTCTTTACCTCACTGAGGAGTCTGCATTGTGCCTTGGGAGTCATCTTGACTGGGTGCCAACTTCTAGGAAAAGTAGTCAAAGTATTACACTGCCTCCATTTATAGACAATTTGTCTAACTGTCGACTCATGGATACCTAAACACTTTGAGATTGCTTTGTATCCCCTCCAGCCTTTTGCAGATGAACTACTCTTGATTGTACAGTATGTCTTCGGAGAGTACCTTTTTGAGAGGTACTGTTCACATGAGCTGATTCTTCTTCTGAACAGCAATCTTAAAATGTTTGAGTGTTTTTTAATAATAATACCATACATTCAGAGCCAAACTTTCCATTACTAGTGTAGGCCAGATTATGGCCATGACCCATGTATTCTTGACAAAAGTAGTAGTTAGGCAATTCAATTTTTTTATCCTACCTTCTGTTGATTTTGATCATAGCTACAGAATTGTCTGATAAGGGGGTTGTGGGCACAAAACAAAAAGGAATTAACAAAGTGAATAAAAGCTCAACTCCATCTGATCGATGGGTTAAAAAAGAAAAAAAAAAACCTTTTTAAATCCATGTTTTCACTTACCTTAATCTGCAGTCACCCTTGATCATCCTTCTCCCATTTTTTTTCTCTTTTTTCTTTCTTGATGGGTACTTTTGACTGCATTACATGGACAAACCCCTCTGATTGGCGAGTTGAGGGATCTTTTCAGTATCCAGAAGAGAACTGACTTTGAACTGAGGGAAGTGATGGGTCAAGGCGTGGCACTAGACCCCAAAGAAAAAAAGGCATCATTGAAGGACCTGGATTGGGGGACTAAGGTGAGGTATCCTGGCTTCAGCAGTTAACAAAAACCTAACACGTGGTAGGATAGGTTAAAGGGGGATGGAAGATGAGGATTTTTTTGAATAATAAGTATATCTATGCCTCCAGACTCATTGGTTGGCCCTGAGGGGCTCCTTCCTTGGCCTTTGCTATCCTTTTCAGATCCCAAATGGTGTTTGGAAGGACACGGCTGTTTTGCTCTTGGTTTTTATCAGTTCCACACAAGTGAATACCCACCTGAATGGAAATTTGTGTCTTAAATAACAATGTATATCAGTACTGATGAAGATAGATAGATAGATAGATAGATAGATAGATAGATAGATAGATAGATAGATAGATAGATAGATAGATAGATAGATAGATAGATAGATAGATAGATAGATAGATAGATAGATAGATAGATAGATAGATAGATAGATAGATAGATAGATAGATAGATAGATAGATAGATAGATAGATAGATAGATAGATAGATAGATAGATAGATAGATAGATAGATAGATAGATAGATTTTTTTTCTTTCACATTTCTTAAAAAAGCAGTATGTATGGAATATTTAAAAAAAAAAAAATCTTGTAGGCTAAAAAATAAGACGTATAACTTTTTAAATGAACAACAACATTTTTTTGTGTTTAAATCTTGTTGAGGTGACATCTGAAAATTTCAAAAGCTTATCTTGTTAACAAACCTTAATGAGGTATGTGGTATATGTATTTGATAAGATATGTGAATACAATACATTTTTTTCTGATTTTATAAAAATATATGAGATTATCATGCATTAAAAACATTGCCTTAGAGACACAGCAGAAGTCTACAAAATATGGGTGATAGTCAGTTCAAAAAAAAATAGTTTTTCTTTTCCTACTAATGAAATGAGTGACAGTATGAGTTTCTTTCAGGGATTAGTAGTACAGGATCTCAGGAAAGCAAGGACTGATAAAAAAAAAAAAAAAATACAGTATACTTTGACTCTCTAAGTGGTTAATGTTATACAGTTATTCAATTTGAAAAAAATACAAAACAATTTGACTCCAAGATAAGTCATTGCTATGAGGACATTAGAGCAAAATTCTAATTTAATAATTAGGCAGGCACATAAACAGGGGTTGATGAGTAATGAAAGTTATGATGTGGAAATACAGAGATTACTGGGGGACAAAGAAACCTGAATTTAAAATGACTACAACAGAAAGTGCTATAGACAAGCATGTTAGCACAAAGAGAATATAAATATTTGTTCATTGACCATCCTTGTACCCCTGTATTTTATTTTTTGATTGCAATACAAATGGACTCCCAAAGACCCCTTGACACATAAAGGCTCATGAATAGGTTAATTACCTAATTGAGAACTAATCTCAATAGATAGATTTATTTTTACAAATTAAAATACAGATCACATCAAGCAAATTAAGGGACCTTAAACAAATCTTGAAGTAGCAATCTGGGTGGTTTCTAGTGGCTACGTATAACACCTCATTATATATACTGTGATTCCACATGAAAAAGGCTTTGATGCAATAAAGCACACATTATAAACATTTATTACAGCATAGTCAAATCAATCCTATTACAAAAAAGAGTTCAGGCGCTAATCCAAAACACAAAGTTCCTATAATGTCCTTATACAGAGAGTACACAATTGTGATAGAAATGTATATGATGCACCGCTGGTCGCCCAATCCTAGAGCCAGGATGGTGTATGGGAAGGTAGAAATAAAAAATAGGATGGTGCTCTAGTGTGCATAAATATAGCCAAATCACCCCAACTGAAGCTCATATGTGCAGTCTATGAAAGTTTATTGGGTATGTCCATGGTAAATTAAAACAATTGGCATATTTTCCTACCGGACCTTGAAGCCTCTGTGTCTCCTGGCTGTAATATAGGGATCCCTGATGTATGTCATAGGAACCTATTACCTTTATACCCGATGAAGGGGGAGGTGGCACTCTCAGATTGAAACGGTGGTCCTCGATTGTGGAGGCTCGCACGGTCCAGTATGCGGCCGCGTCCTAGGACCGGAGCCGATGCGTTGAGCTCCAGCTGTGTCCGCCATGAGCACCGGGAGCCGCACACAGATGACGTCACCGGGGAGGGCCGGAAATCAGCCGAAAGTCAGCCGCGGAGACAAACAGAAAGCCGGATGGAGCGGGGGAAGTGATATTCTTGCTTCTCTGGAGCCTCCCGTTGCCACAACTACACTATCTCTCAGGTGATTTCCGGCCCTCCTTTGTGACGTCATCTGTGTGTGGCTCCCAGAGTTCACGGCGGACACAGCGGGAGCTCAGCGCATTGGCTCAGGTCCTAGGACACGGCTGCATACTGGACCGTGCGAGCCTCAGTGCTTATGAGCTTCAGTTGGGGTGATTTGGCTATATTTATGCACACTAGAGCGCCATCCTATTTTTTATTTCTACCAAATCAATCCTATTATTGACTTTTTTTTCTGTAGTTGATTAGGACTGCTATGGTGAAAAGATTTGCACCAAGCACCAATTTATTTTTGGTGAATAGGGGGTTAAACCGTTTTTGGCAGGACAGGAAGTGGGGTACAAACTTTATGATTTGTAAGAGATTTATAGATGATATTATCTTTGTTTGCAAGGGGTACACGGAGCAATGGGAAGTTCTTATACAATTTGTGAACACAATAATTAAAATTTTCAGTTTACACCATGTATAAGTAAAGAGAAAGTAAATTTCCTGGACCTGGGTATTTTTTTAAAAGATCTAATTCTCATTTTAAGGAAACGCGTGGACTGTACTATTGTCTCAGTATGAGTTGTCATCTATTTAAATGGTTAATCAACATACCAAAGGAGCAGTTCATGGGCTTGAGAAAAAACTGTAGCAGAATAGAAGCGTATGAAGTGGACACCGGAATAATAACAGCTTGGTTTATGGAAAAAGTATGTCAACCTGGCTTCAGTACTTAAAAAAAAACTCCATCTTTTACAACATGTTATACCTGTATTTAGGGTGTAACATGTAAAATGATGTTAAACTGGCCTCTCCCCCAGAACCTCCTCCTCCTCCCATCCGTGGTGCTGTGAGGGGCTCCACCCACACGGTTGCTTTATTCCTTCCCATAGATCTATGAATTAAAGTACTACAAACCCCATCAGCCACCAGGACGGATTGACCTGTAGTTCTCAATAAAACACAAGGGGAGTGATTATCGCATTCACAGTCCATTGACCTTTCTTCCAGGTCTCTAACTAAATGCCTATACCTCAGTACAAACATACAGCTGAAGAAAGAGTGTGCAGCAGTCTGGAATTTTCTATTAAAAGCGGGCTTTGTCTTTACCTTTAAAGCTGAAGTTTAGCTAAAAAAAAAAAAAAACTTTAGTCACATCACTTTCCAATAAAGAAGTATTCTTTATTCTAAAACTGAACTTTACCAATACCAACTTGTCAAAAAATAACATTCTTTAGCAAAGAACATACATTCCACATTAATATGCTACCAAAAATAGTGTGTGCTGTAAATTGCCTCCAACATTGTTCCTGTTTCTTCTTGCTGGAGGCTGCCATTTTGCTGAAGCCCGGAAGTCCCTAAACAGCAGTAAATCTTTAGACTGTCAGCAAATCGGCTTCTACAAATTCGGCACAGTGCTGAAGAGCAGCGAGCAAGTGAGCATGTGCAGAGCAGGGTAAGACAGTGGAGTACTGGGTTATTAACAATATAGGCACCTATTATGTATTGCTTTACATAGCTTTACCTGCAAAAGGGGACAGCCTAAAGTGATCTAGCAGTATTTAATGTTCAGACTAAAGTTTCACTGAAAAAAATCTGAGTTGAAGATCAGAACATCCTTATTTTCTTTTGAACAGCGGGTGCAAGTTCCAATCTTAAATTCTTGGCTTTTTTTTTTTATAAATAGCTATTGTTCTTTGTGGACGTTTAGATGCCAGAACTCTATCTTAAAGAGGAAGTAAACCCGTTTAAAAAATGTGAAAAAAAAAAACCTGTAAAGACAAAGGCATAATGAGCTAGTATGCATCGCATACTAGCTCATTATGAAGAACTTACCTAAAAACTAAGCCCCCTCCGGCCGTCCTGCTTCCTGGATCTCGTCCTCCGGCCATCTGATTGGCCGGGGGCGTGATTACATCACTCCCGCGCATGTGCGCGGGAGCCGCCATTCACGGCACTGGGATCTGAATGAATGGCATGGGTGGCCGTTCCTTCAGAGCACATGCGCCGATGACATCATCGGCTGCATGCACTGTAAATATCTCCTAAACGGTGCAAGTTTAGGAGATATTTTTAGCACCTATAGGTAAGCCTTAATGTAGGCTTACCTATAGGTAAATGTAAACAAAATGGGTTTACAACCTCTTTAACTGTGTACATTCCATTGGGTTTCATGCAGAAGAGTGTAAAGTTGTTCCAATAGGGATTAACTCCCTCCTTCCACCTCCTTTATTGAGTTCTTTCATAGTTTACACTTCCTGTAACATGATCTGTGAATGCGGAAGATTCTGATCAGTCACAGGATTCTCTCCCCCAATCACAGATCGCATTACAAGGGTGTCCCTGTGGGATCATCTTCACTGTTGTTCTGGCTGAAGACCCAGCACCGCAGCACCGGAAGTTCAGAGACTGGTAGGTAATGTGTCTAAAGCTGTAGGGATTTTTTTTTAGCTAAACTTCATAGTGTGCAACAACTGCAGGCAACAAATGTGGTAACAGCACACTACTAGTTCATACTTCAAGGGGTTAAAGCAGGCAGAAAGGAGGGGATACAATGCCCCCAACTGTCAAAAGATCTCTGATATGCAATCCAAATGCAAAATCCAGTAGTCAAAATACAAATTGTCTTAAACCAATTTGAAAAAAGGGGGCTAGAGAGAAGAAAAAGGTAGGTGATGGTCATAAGAAAAAAAAAAAAGGATAGATACCCTTATCTGTCCTTAGCTAGAACCCTAGCTAGAGGGTACAGGGATCAGAAAGAAAAAAGCATATCCTGGCATCTTAAAAACTTTAAAGAGGAAGTAAAGTGCTGGATTTTTTTTTTTTGTTTTCTCCCTGACCGGCAAAGTAAATTCATAATGTGCTAGTATGCATTGCATACTAGCACATTATGTGAAACTTACCTGTAAATGAAGCCCTTGTTGTCACCACTGAAGGCCGCATCCATCTTCGCCAGTCTTCCTTCCGGGTCCATGGACTCCAGCTGTGTGGCCAGAGCCGTGTGATGTCACTCCTGCCCACGCGTGCGGGAGCCGCTGGTAACAACACAGGGTTTAGGAAAAACAGCACGGGTGGCTGTTCCTTCAGAGTGCATGCGCAGATGACGTGATCGGCAGCATATGCAGTAAATATCTTCTAAACGGTACACGTTTAGTAGATCTCTACAGTACCTATAGGTAAGCCTTATTATAGGCCTACCTATAGGTACAAACAATCAATAGAAGCTAACTTCCACTTTAAGAAACAATTAGAATTTTGAAAGAATGTAAGAAAAAATCTCTGTGCTTGTCCTAAGGAAAATTCTGTATAATAAATATGCAGTGAACAAAATAAAAAAATAAAAAAATAAAAAAAACACTAAAAATAAGCTGCAGCTCTGACATAAATGTTAACTCCAATTTAAAAATAATTATATCTAAGCACATATGGCAACCAATCAGATTCATGTTTCATTTTCAAAGGCTAGTTGAACAAGCTGAAGTTAGAAGCTGATTGGCTACCATGTACAGCTGCACCAGATTTTGTACTCTGCAGTTTTAGTAAATCAACCCTAAAAAGACCATGTATAACCAATTACTGAATAACTTCACACAGATACCTCTATGATCATTTAAACGCCAACCAACATGTCCAGGCCTGCTGAAATTTGAAATATGCATCATATTTAAACAACATCATTTACTTTATCTTTCATTGGGCAAAACAGATCCTGTATTGTTGATGCAGACAATAGTGATTTCCTTCAATATACAGGAATTAGGCTTTAAACGACATTAAGGTGGAGTGGAAAAGGGGCTTTCAAAGTTCTAATATACTACCATGTGTAATGAAATAACTAGATGTAGAACTAATATATTAAACACTTTACAGTGCTATACATGTATGTTTTGGTGATCGGTAAATTGAAAGTCTAATTTATGTTCCCACTACTGTAAGCAAGGTAACCTGGTAGTGATGGAAAAGATAGACTGCAATATTTTGCATAAGGTAGTAACTCCTTTTTGTGGGATGCTAGTATGATAAAACAGTTTCTCTAATGGCTTCAGTTTTTATAAAGAGCATATAGGCTTGGGAGGAGGTGTCATTTTACTTGTTGATATCTCCAATATTCTAAGGCAGATCCAGCATAAGTAAAAGACTACCTTTTAAAGGCTGCAGAGTCAAAATCAAGAGGAAATCAGAGTGAGTTTATTTTAGATCTCATTGCAAAACTATACAGCTATTTAAGTTGGAATGCCGTAGTCGCCGGACCAGAAGTGATGTCAGCAGGGTCGGGAAAGCCACTGGCTAATCAGGTGACGTATTTCAAAGCATCCACTTCTTTTTCAAACCACAGTTCACGCTTGTCACTACTGCCTTCCAGCAGCATTTCTTCATTCTTTGCTGGGTACACAAGTCACAGGAGCTGCATACTAGAGATGGCCTTGCGGTTCGCCCGGCAGTCGGTTCGCGGCGAACTTTGCTCGTTCACTGTCCGCCGATTACACAAACTTATGGCGATGTTCGCGGCGGCCATATTCTTTTACATTGTGAAAAACTTTGACCCATGACACATCCATCAGGTGGTACAGGACAGCCAATTGAGAGATTTCAGCACATGGACATACCCCCTACCTTATAAATAGACCTGAGCTGGCTGCCATTTTACATTCTGCTTTTTGTCAGTGTAGGGAGAGGTTGGCTGTGTGCAGCAGGGACAAATTGTCAGTGACACATATCGCTCTGTTATAGGTCCACAAAAGTCCTTTTAAGGACTGGTATTTGGTATAGGTATACTATCTATATTGTCTCTCTTGTCAGTGTAGGGAGAGGTTTGCTGTGGGGAGCAGGGACAGATTGTCAGTGACACAGATCACTCTGTTATAGGTCCACAAAAGTCCTTTCAAGGACTGGTATTTGGTATAGGTTTACTATTGTTTGGTGTGCAGTATATAGGGGTGTAATACACTTATAATATACTTTCAAATATAGAAAGCATATTATAGTGTATTTGGGTACTGCAGAAATGTTGCCTCCTTCGCTGCATTAACTCTGCTACACAAAGTGAAAAAAGTTACTAGAAAATATTTTTCATAACTGGTGTGATAAACCAGTGGCCCCTCAAAACGACAGATTGAGGCGGGGTGTTATACTTTTATAATAGTGTTTTTGGGTACTGCAGAAATGTTGCCTCTTTCTCTGCGTTAACTCTGCTACGCACAGTGACAAAAGTTACTAGAAAATATTTTTCATAACTGGTGTGATAAACCAGTTGCCCCCCAAAATGACAGATTGAAGCGGGGTGTTATATACCTTCTTCTACATATACTGCGCTTCTCTAGAGACTTTTGTCACAGGGTCATCTAAAAAATGACAGGCAGAGGAAGAGGCAGGCCCTTCCACAGGGGTGGTAGGGGTAGGGCAGGAGCACCAGGCCGGAGCCAAAGTGGGAAGTTGCAGAAGGTGCGTTCGAATACGTCAAAGGACGCATCAGACTTGGTTGAGTGGCTCGCTCAGCCTTCCTCTTCTGCACCCTCCTCATCCTCTCTATCTGCACCCTCTTCACTCTCTGCTGAGTGCACCTGCAAAGACACCACCACCACCACCATATTCCCTCCGCTTGAGTCACAGGCCAACACTTATTTATCCTGTGAATGCCTAATGTACCTCCAGCCACAGAATACCAAGTTCTTTGCTGTCAGGTGAACGCCTGTGGGCTAATTTTTGGGGCCTATACTGGCCGACACTTACTTCTGTATCCTGTAAATGCCTAATGTACGACCAGCTACAGAATACCAAGTTCTTTGCTGTCAGGTAAATGCCTGTTGGCTAATTTTTGGGGCCTGTACTGGCTGATACTTCTGTATCCTGTAAATGCCTAATGTACCTCCAGCCACAGAATACAAAGTTGTTTGTTGTCAGGTGAACGCCTGTTGGCAAATTTTTCGTGCCTGTACTGGCGGACACTTACTTCTTTATCCTGTGAATGCCTTATTTTTCAGACTGGAATTAAAAAGCAATGGGTCTGTAAACGTTCCGCTAAATTGTGGAACGGATGCGAACCTATTTTACAGACGTGTGAATGGACCCTATATGTATTTGACATGTAATTACCGGCTGCTGTCAGTTCTGGCTGATTTAGAAAAAAAAATAAATGTTTTGGCTGAAAAAAAAAAAAAAATTATGGCAACTTTTCCAATAGCAATACTTCTGGTATGTCAGTCTCCATGTTGTGGGACTATATGTGCACAGCTAGTAAGTATTTTGTGGCTGCAAATATGACCTGGAGGTTTTTTGAGAAAGTTTGCAGATGGCGTTCGCGAACCGCCCCATCCGATGTTCGTCCATCACTACTGCATACACGTTAGGATCGAGCAGATGACCCCCGGACTGCAAGATACTAAAGCCATTTAGATATAGATATGCCTGTTTGCTCTTTTAAAATTATAGTTTCCATTTCGCTTTTTATAAAATGCCTTTACTTTCATTGCTATACTTAATATGGCACTCAGCAACTCTTTCTCTCCACTTTCTGTTTCTGAGGTTTTTAAGTCAGCCTCCAGATAGGAAGTGCTAATACATAATTATACATAACAATGTAGTATTAGCAAACAACAATAGAGGCGAAAAGATCCCTACACACCAATTATAAGATTTCCTAAATTCTGCTTGTAATCTAAGGGACAATTTTATTGGAGCATGATCCCACAATATCTTTAGGAGGATTTCAGCAAACTCAACCAACTATAAATAGTAATATATAAAACAGTCAGGGTCTGCTGTATGCATAGTGGGTGTAAAAATTGTACATTTAGCCTTTTGTAGTAGGATTATTCAGTCTCCAGACATCCACCAAATGTGTTTTATGAAGAGATTGCTTAAAAATTGTAAGCTTGAACTAAAAAACCCCTGATTTGGCAGAAGGTAAGTCCAATAGATTTGCCAGAAGGGGAATCCAATAGAAAGTATGGACAAGGGTACAAAGCCCAGCTAGAATAGTCAAGTCCTTCTTAAGCTCCATAAGCTGTTAGATGGCTTTCTGGAGAAAGGACACCAGGTTAATATTTTTAGCTTAACTACTATTTGCTATAGTAACCTTCCTGTTGTATAAGGAGCAATTAAGCATCAAATATCTGACCTTACTACTTTGTGTAGCATAGAATGTAGGATAAATGGTACACTGCTAAAGAAACCTTATCGCTACTCTGAGAGATGTTTAATCTGTGTGAAAAGTCCCTTTTAAAATGCATCTCCTGGAGGCGTACTATATTACCCTTCAGTTTAAATAATTTAATACTTAATTATATTTTATAGAAAAGTTAAAGCCTTAATGTTATATGAAATTACATTGGTAGAAAAGATAGTAAGCATAGATATTCATGAAATGAGCTCAAGACTGATGTCATTCTTTGACAGAATATCAAGTAAAGTAAAGGAAAGTAAATAGAGTATGGAAAGAAATGGAAAAATAAAAAAAAAAAAACGTGTTATATTTAAGACTATGTCTTTTCTGTAGTTTAAATAGGGGGATTGGTCAAGATAGTGCCATTTTCCTATCCTTGGCACAGCTGTTGAAAAAGTTAAAGTTTAAAGGGTAACAATACAAGTTAGTAAAACCGGACATGGTGGTTGTACAGAAATCAATCGCAAGACTGACTTCTGTACAACCACAGCACTCATACATGAATCTAAATTTGCCCTGTCCCTGCTGAACCAGCCAAATTTCCAATTCATGTGTAACTAGCTTAGTGCTCATCTTTGTAAAATCTCTTGCAAATTTACTTTCAGCAATGTAGTGCAGTGCCTAGTTGGATATAAACTGTGTTGACTCACATTACATAATGTTGGTAGATTTAAAAGAGATTGCACAGAGGTTTTGCAATTAGACTGTAAAATGTATGGCTATTTTTTTTTTATTTATTTTTTTTATTTTTTTTTTAAAGCTTCCTATTTCTCTAAAAGCACAAACCAGAATAAAGCCTGAACTGGGAAATGAGAGTTAAATTCTAAAAGTTTGAGTTTTGATAAATGAACGGGAGTAACAGTTCTTAATACCAGCAATTTAATACAAGAGGCCCAATTTTGGCTTAACAAGCACATACTCAAAGACATAAAAGCTAATTTCTTTAAATGTCCTTTCAGAATGGATAGCTTTTAAATCAAGCCTGGCTTGGAAAATGACAGTTGGAATCTGAAAGCTCGAGTTTGATCAGTAACGGTAAGGAAATAACCGTTCTAGATAGTGACAGTTTAATACATGAGTCCAATTTGACTTAACAACCACATGCTAAGTGGCACAAAAGCTAATTTCTTAAAATGTCAAAATAATTTTAACAGTGTAGATTTTGAGGATGTAAGCAGTGTGTATTTTGTCAAATGACTACATCTTTTCATCATAGATTTCTAGATTCTTAAATCTCAGAAATAGTTATAAAAGGTATTTTGAAGCATACATATAACACTGAGTATGCTTGAAATAAAGCTGGTCAATTTCTCTTTTATTTTGAAATTAAATGACAGATATGAGTGGTCTACAAAATCTTCAAACTGCATGTGTTTTGACCTCCAAGAAAATGACTCATTTAGGAAAGAGATATTTCCCATTTGTAACATAAATACCAATTGGTATCATTGTGCTTTGTTTTCCTCTTAACAAGGTTTTACCTATTATTGCATTTCTATAGGTGATCCAAATACTTCAAAATGCAGAGTGATGACATAAGAAACCAATTTGTTATGAAAGGTTCCCAATGACCTAAAATAAATGTAGAATAGATACCCTAGAGTTGTTTCAGTTTAGTAAGAAAAATAAATAATTCTCTGAGCAGTTATTTCTTTTCAAACAAGAGAAAATATTTAATTCATGCTGTGTATTCCTCATTTATTGTATATGGAGTTTTAATTTCCCAGCCAGGATAATAGTCCTCATACAGTACCTTCCGAAAGTATTCGGCCCCCTTGAACTTTGCGACCTTTTGCCACATTTCAGGCTTCAAACATAAAGATATAAAACTGTAATTTTTGGTGAAGAATCAACAACAAGTGGGACACAATCATGAAGTGGAATGAAATTTATTGGATATTTCAAACTTTGTTAACAAATAAAAAACTGAAAAATTGGGCGTGCAAAATTATTCAGCCCCTTTACTTTCAGTGCAGCAAACTCTCTCCAGAAGTTCAGTGAGGATCTCTGAATGATCCAATGTTGACCTAAATGACTAATGATGATAAATAGAATCCACCTGTGTGTAATCAAGTCTCCGTATAAATGCACCTGCACTGTGATAGTCTCAGAGGTCCGTTTAAAGCGCAGAGAGCATCATGAAGAACAAGGAACACACCAGGCAGGTCCGAGATACTGTTATGGAGAAGTTTAAAGCCGGATTTGGATACAAAAATATTTTCCAAGCTTTAAACATCCCAAGGAGCACTATGCAAGCGATAATATTGAAATGGAAGGAGTATCAGAACACTGCAAATCTACGAAGACCTGGCCGTCCCTCTAAACTTTCAGCTCATACAAGGAGAAGACTGATCAGAGATGCAGCCAAGAGGCCCATGATCACTCTGGATGAACTGCAGAGATCTATAGCTGAGGTAGGAGACTCTGTCCATAGGACAACAATCAGTCGTATACTGCACAAATCTGGCCTTTATGGACAAGTGGCAAGAAGAAAGCCATTTCTTAAAGATATCCATAAAAAGTGTCCTTTAAAGTTTGCCACAAGCCACCTGGGAGACACACCAAACATGTGGAAGAAGGTGCTCTGGTCAGATGAAACCAAAATTAAACTTTTTGGCAACAATGCAAAACATTGTTTGGCGTAAAAGCAACACAGCTCATCACCCTGAACACACCATCCCCACTGTCAAACATGGTGGTGGCAGCATCATGGTTTGGGCCTGCTTTTCTTCAGCAGGGACAGGGAAGATGGTTAAAATTGATGGGAATATGGATGGAGCCAAATACAGGACCATTCTGGAAGAAAACCTGATGGAGTCTGCAAAAGACCTGAGACTGGGACGGAGATTTGTCTTCCAACAAGACAATGATCCAAAACATAAAGCAAAATCTACAATGGAATGGTTCACAAATAAACATATCTAGGTGTTAGAATGGCCAAGTCAAAGTCCAGACCTGAATCCAATCGAGAATCTGTGGAAAGAACTGAAAACTGCTGTTCACAAATGCTCTCCATCCAACCTCACTGAGGTCGAGCTGGCTGTTTTGCAAGGAGGAATGGGCAAAAATGTCAGTCTCTCGATGTGCAAAACTGATAGAGACATACCCCAAGCAACTTACAGCTGTAATCGCAGCAAAAGGTGGCGCTACAAAGTATTAACTTAAGGGGGCGGAATAATTTTGCACTCCCAATTTTTCAGTTTTTTATTTGTCAAAAAAGTTTGAGATATCCAATATATTTTGTTCCACCTTATGATTGTGTCCCGCTTGTTGTTGATTCTTCACAAAAAATTACAGTTTTATATTTTTATGTTTGAAGCCTGAAATGTGGCTAAAGGTCGCAAAGTTCAAGGGGGCCGAATACTTTCACAAGGCACTGTATGTGGGTATCAGTTTTTTTCTAGTTTTTGATAAGGGAGTGGGGTAAGCACCCCTAACAGGTTTTTATAGCTGCAGTATCTGGGGCTCAACATTTCGCCAGACAGAATGGAGGGGAACTCTCACAAATCAACATAGACAAAAGAAAAAAAAAAAAGTAGGGAAAGGCTAGAACATTTGTCAGATTTGTATTTCTGTTTGTGTCCCTTTTAAAGATTCCCCTCATCTCCTGTTTAGTAAAACCTCCTCTATCAGGTTGAGGTGCAGGCCAGTCAAGTTCCTCCACCCCAAACTCGCTCTTTCATGCCTTTATGGACTTTGCTTTGTGCACTGGTCCAAATCATTTGGGGGAGAGGGGGTTATGGTGTGGGGTTGTTTTTCAGGGGTTGGGCTTGGCCCCATAGTTCCATTGAAGGGAACTCTTAAGACGTCAACATACCAAGACATTTTTGACAATTTTGTGTTCCCAGCTGTGTGGGAACAGTTTGGGGATGGCCCCTTCCTGTTTCAACATGACTGCGCACCAGTGCACAAACAAGGTCCATAAAGACAAGGATGAGTGAGTTTGGGGTGGAGGAACTTTACTGGTCCTGACCTCAACCCAATAGAACACCTTTGGGATGAATTAAAGCAGAAACTGCGAGCCAGTGCCTGAGCTCACAAATGCGCTTCTGGAAGGATGGTCAAACATTCCCTGTGGACCGTCTTCCCAGAAGAGTTGAAGCTGTTATAGCTGCAAACATTGAGCCAACTCAATATTGAACCCTACCAACTAACACTGGGATGCCATTAAAGTTCATGTAAAGGCAGGCATCCCAATACTTTTGGTAATATAGTGTAAGTAATACTACAACCTTGGATAATTTATCAGTTGGTATTTAGATATTTGAATCTCCTTCCTGGACATTGTTATATACTGTATGGTTTTCAATGTCTTGTTGATATTTAAAATATGACTTGATCCATTGTAACAGCTGAAGGTGTAGACAAACAGACACTACAACAATTCTCTATAGTTTGATACACTCTCTTTCCTTCTACTATTGATTCTTGGAACTAACCACTATCTTATTGAATTGTCCTATAAGATTTGCAGAGCATGTCTCCATTACAGATGGATAGCACCAACTTGCCTTGCCCAGCAAAAGCTCATAGCAATTAAAAGATAATTTAACAGAGCTGGGGGAAGCCTTCACAAGGGACCATACTGTTACATAGTTACATAGTTAGTGAGGTTGAAAAAAGACATAAGTCCATCCAGTTCAACCTATGATGTGTGTGTGTGTGTGTGTTTGCTTTTAACCGTACATTGTATACCCCTGTATGTTGTGGTCTTTAAGGTGTCCATCCAATAGTTTTTTGAAACTATCAATGCTCCCCGCTGATATGACTGCTTGTGGAAGAGAATTCCACATCCTTACCGCTCTTACAGTGAAGAACCCCTTACGCACTTTAAGGTTAAACCGCCTTTCCTCAAGTTTTAGTGAGTGGCCACGTGTCTTATTGTATCTCCTTTCTCTGAATAGTTTGTTCCTTATGCTAGGGTCGCCAGTACAGTATTTGTACATTGATATCATATCCCCCCTCAATCGTCTCTTCTCCAGAGAGAATAGGGTCAGTGCTTGTAGTCTTTCCTCATAGCTGATGTCCTCCATTCCCCTAATTATTTTTGTTGCCCTTCTCTGGACTTTCTCCAGTTCCAGCACATCCTTCCTGAGGACCGGTGCCCAGAACTGGACAACATACTCCAGATGTGGCCGGACCAGAGTCTTGTAGAGTGGAAGAATAATCTCTTTATTTCTGGAGTGAATCCCCTTTTTTATACAACCCAGTATTCTGTTGGCTTTGCTTGCAGCGGCTTGGCATTGCATGCCACTGCCAAGCCTGTTGTCTACCAGTACCCCCAGGTCCCTTTCCATCCTAGACTCACCCAGAGGTTCCCCCCCTAGTGAGTAGCTTGCTTTCTGGTTTCTGGCCCCCAAGTGCATTACTTTACATTTTTCTACATTAAATCTCATTTGCCATGTAGTTGCCCACCCCGTTATTTTGTTCAGGTCTGCTTGCAAGGTTTCCACATCCTGCATAGAAGATAATGGCATGCCTAATTTAGTATCATCTGCAAATACTGAGATTGTACTAGATATCCCCTCCTCTAGATCATTTATGATTTATTGCTGTGAAAGCAGAAACAAAAGGTTGACAGCACATGGCTGCGCACAAAAGAGAAACAAACACACATACACAGAGTCCTAGGGCAAAGGGGAACACCCCCTTAAAAATGCTTTAGAAACATAACCATATGTGAAAATGTCTTCACATCATGTATTGTCATAACCTCCTGAGCTTTATCTGCCAATATCTTTGCATGCAAAGTGGAGTTCCACCCTTTTTTTGAAAGTCCAATTACTGCCATGCCCATCCTGAATGCTAAAATAAATGGCAATATATTATTTTTCTTCTTTATGAATACCTATTTATTACTTTTCTTCTGCAGGACTTACGGCTGTGGCCGCCTAGGTGATTACATCACTAGGTGATTTTCAAGGGCTCCTGGGATAGTGGCGTCATGTATCCCAGGAGTTCTTGCGACAAAATCTCGTGTTGTTTCTAGATCGGAAATTATGCCCACGGGAGGACCGGGATGTCATTATTGACAGGTTGCTATAGCAACAGGGCGGGACCTTCTGCTGACACCGCCATTGCTATGGCAACCTGTCATGAAGAGAGAGCCGCTCAGTGGCTTCACTGCGCAGGCACAAGATCGGGAGGTGCATGCTGGGTAGCCAGCTGCACCAAATCCTGGAAATACACAGGAGCTGGCTTCAGATGCCCACCCCCTTGATGGCCACTGCCTGCTTCCCAGATCAAGTAAGAGATTACAGATTTACAAGTAACAAGTATGAGGACATGTATGCTAATATCCAAATAAAATAGTAAAAGTACTAGGAATCACAGGGGTGCTTTTATAAAAAAAAAATGCTTAGAAGACTGGAGCTCCGCTTTAAGTGAAATGTATGTACTGGGCATCATTTAACCTGAATATAAGCACTGTGCACCACCTGTCCCATCCTACAGAAAGCATTTACATTTTTTAACACATGAGCACAAAAGCCCTAATCCTATGTATCAATAACCCCCGAGAATGCATACAAAGGCATACACTAAAGCAGCAAGAAGAGTAATAAATCAGTAGAATGATAAAAACAAAGCTTATGCACATTGAAAAGAGTGCTGAGCTGCTGCATGCTGTAACCAAAAGAGTAAAGCTTTTAAATGAATGTGCAAACCTTTCTTCTATGTTTTGAGTTTACCTTTAGTCAGTCACTTACAAGACAAGCCATTGAACGATTGTACTTAGCTTTCAGGCTGCCTGAAAACTGGTACCAATACATCTTTCTATTTCATGCTACTGGTTTGTCAGCTCTATAAGACTTCACAGCCAGTACAATGTAAGGCACATGTTCACCTAGCCAGACTAATGCTTGCTTATTCAGTGGAGCGGTATAAGGAGCAATTCGGTTTTGAAAGTGCTGAACCCATTGCAAACCATCAACTTTTGTTTTAATGAAATCTGGTTAGTAAAATATGGTGTAAGAAAGTTATTACTGACAATAAACTCCTAAAATAATATTAATCAATAACATAGTTTCTTCATAGATTATAGAGAGTAGAAAGCAAAGGACACATACACCTAAAATTGTTTACACAAAACATTGGTATTATATTATTTATAAAGGATTTTTAAAGTGCCACCAGATTGCACAGTACTTTACAAAATGGAGGGAGGCAGTACAACTACAATACAATTTCATACAAGAGGAATCAGAGGTATCTGCTCATTAGAGTTTTCCACCTAATAGAATTGTCTGATTTACCTATTTAATGTTGTATTAATAAATATAAAAACAAAAGCAGCAATGGCTTTTAAGTCCCCGTTCACACTAAGGCGACCTGTGAGGCGACCTGGTCGCCTCACAGGTTGCCGTAGGTCGCCTCCCATAGGGAAGCTGCGGACCCATTCTAAAAGGAGCGACACAAGTCGCTCCGACTTAGAAAAGGGTCCGGAGCTTCTTTGGGGCGACCAGGAGGCGACCGCCATAGACTTCATGTTATGAAGTCCATGGCGGCCGCTCCGAGGTCGCGGCGCGCTGCTCGCACCGCGACCTCGGAGGTCGCGGTGCGAAGTAGCGTCGCCCCTATGTGAACGGGGCCTAAAAACATAATATAAAAACACATAAATAAAGTATTTACAAACCCTCAATTGAAAAACAGAGAGAATAAATTAAACAGTATACCTCATATCATCATTGTTACCTGCCCCCTGTTTGTCTTTGCAGCATAATTTGCCTTTGAAATAATGGGATGTGGGGCTTCCACCTATAGGGTGGCTCCTTTGCTTCGCGGAGTCTCCCTGACAAGCTGTGCCTGGGGGGTGTATGCACAAAACCAGTATTTCTCAACCTTTATCCAGTTGTGGCACCCTTTAAAATTCTGCATGATCTCGAGGCACCCAATTCTAAAATATAAAAAAACGAAACTAAAAGTTGTACATATAGCAGCAACATCCATATGCATGGGCCATCCAACATTAGAAGTGATTTATTCCTCCAGAGTTGCAAAATGGTAGTAAATATTCTAGTGTTTCTCTTCTTCTACTTGTCAATGTGACCCCAGTGCTGATGGAGAGGGGAAAGTAAACAAGGATGCTGTGCAAACACCCATGGTTCTCCTTATCAACCAGTGATCTCATTGGTTTTCAGGGTGCCAGTATCTTGACCTGCACAGTGCCCAAGGATGTCAGGATGCCAGTGGATTGACCCACAGGGTCTCCAGGCTTGTAATGCTGCAAAGAAAAACCTGTGGCAATTTGTTGCAATTTTTATGCATTTTGTCAAGGCACCCCCGAAGAACCCAGGAGGCACACCAGGGTGCCACGGCACCCTGGTTGACAAAGGCTGCACTAAGCTGTTGTGCTTGAGGGATGCATGCTTATTATGGACAGCACACTGGTAAGTCTCAGGGAGACTCGTGCACAGTACGGGAAGCTCTCTGGTGTTGTGTTGGCGTACATGCGCAGTACAGGCAGCATTTGGTGCTTTGATCAGTCACATGTGCAATAAGGCATCACAACAGAATCATGGGATATGCAGACCTGAGGGTCTTTGACGTGAGCTCCTAGTAGGAAGATAGTGCAAGTGATGAAGCAAGACATGCAACACTAAACAGCAGCTAAATAGTAAGACTAGAGCACTAAACAAAAAGCACAAGGAGCAATAGAAATAATACAATGAGAGTTTAATACTTCTACTTTCAAGTAAAAAAAAAAAAAATGAAAGCATAGGATAACAAAATGACAGTGTTTTACAACAACCCAAAAGAATAGTACGTAATACAAAACATAATCAAATCAATTAAATAATTACCCCTCAGATTACGAGAGGGTGCACATTAAACACTTCACTGATGAGGGAGTAATGATATAGCTACTATTGTGATAAAATTTCCTCTACTGGAACTCTAGAAGCTGTTTACAAAAAAGGCAGACAGAGATCAAAGGATCACCTGTTTTGCCTATGGTCTACCTGTAGATGATCTTTCCCCATTACTGACTTACCAAGCCTTGTTCTGTACTATGGAGGCACCCATCTTAGTAGAGGCAGGGCTTTGCTTTCTCTTGTTAGTCTCTGACAAGAAGAACAGTGAGCAGCACAGTGTCAGGTCTGTCAGGAGACTCTAACCATCCCTCTGGTTTCCTTACTGGTAATCTTCTTAGCCCAGTATCAGGTGGAAGGGCGGTTGAGATCCTACAGCCAGAATATGGGACCTCAATAGAAAGTGCACACAGGCTATATCAAGGAACACCAAACAAGCACTCACAGTCAATAGAGAGAGAAGTCAGCGAACCAAGATCTGCGAAAATCCAAAAGGAGTAGTCCAATAGGCAAGGTCGGGAACAGGCAGAGTCGGCAACGGCAATCAACTAAATCCAAAGGGGTAGTCCAAGAGGCAAGGTCGGGAACAGGCAGAGCCAGCAACAGCAATCAATAAAATCCAAAGAGGTAGTCCAAGAGGCAAGGTCGGGAACAGGCAGAGTCGGCAACAGCAATCAACGAAATCCAAGTTACCACCTACACCCAGGGAACAAGACCTATATTAGGGTGAAGACAGGAAGGGGAAGTGATGTTTATAGGATCACTAGATTAGATGACAGCCAACAGCTGGACACAGGGTGGGGCCAGCATCCAAACTCAAGTAGTAGAAAAACAAGGGTGTTACTCAAAATGAAGTTACCCAGTGGCACAGGCAATAGGGAACTGTCCTGGGAACATCGGGTCTTAGGATCAAATCCCAGACACGGCGTGACACAGAGGATGGGCACTGCTGAATCTCGCTCCAAATATTATGAAATTAGCAACCAAAGGCACAGGGCTAGTGTTGAGCGAACACGGACTGTATTATTCGTGTTCGTACCGAATAATTGGATTTTTTGTACCCGAACACGGACACGGACACTTTACTGTATGTTCGGGTAAAAATCCGTGTTCGGTCGTTTTATTTCCGGGTTTTGCATGCTTTGGCGCTCTTTTCATGGCGGGCTTTCAACAGCCAATCAACAATCGTTTAACTGGTGTGCCTTAAGCCATCCCAGCCATGCCTGCAAATGTCTCAGTAGCTGTGATTGGCCGTCTGAAGCATGTGACCAAGTCTTTATAAGTTCGAGGCAGCCGCAGCGGCGTCATTATGCTGCTTAGATTCAGGGACAGAGCACACATCAACGTGCTGGCTGCTGATTAGGGAAAGATAGGCAGGAAAAAACCATTTGTGTCCGGATAGAATTGAGGGACAGGTCGGAGTGTTTAGGCAGGGCGAGTTGTAGGCATTTTAGGGATAGAGTCTGCTGAATTATAGGGTCAGTGTCTTCTACAAACTACAATCGATATTGCTGTGTGGGGGGTGGGGTCTGCACTCAATCCTGATCTACGATCTCTTCTCAATCCTGTTAGGGACAGAGTCTGCTGAATTTTAGGGAAACTGTGTTCTACAAACTACAATCGATATTGCTGTGTGGTGTGGGATTGGAGATAGGCAGGTGTCAGTGATCCACATCCATTTTTCTGTGTGTGAGCTGCAGTGAACACAATCTTTTTGGGCTGCAGTGAACACAATCTTTTTGGGCTGCAGTGAACACAATCTTTTTGGGCTGCAGTGAACACAATCTTTTTGGGCTGCAGTGAACACAATCTTTTTGGGGTGCAGTGAACAAAATCTTTTTGGGGTGCAGTGAACACAATCCTTTTTGGTGTGCAGTGAACACAATCTTTGTGGGGTGCAGTGAACAAAATCCTTTGTGGGGTGCAGTGAACACAATCTTTTTGGGGTGCAGTGAACAAAATCCTTTTTGGGGTGCAGTGAACAACATCCTTTTTGGGGTGCAGTGAACACAATCTTTTTGGGGTGCAGTGAACAAAATCCTTTGTGGGGTGCAGTGAACACAATCTTTTTGGGGTGCAGTGAACACAATCTTTTTGGGGTGGAGTGAACAACATCCTTTTTGGGGTGCAGTGAACAAAATCCTTTTTGGGGTGCAGTGAACAAAATCATTTTTGGGGTGCAGTGAACACAATCTTTTTGGGGTGCAGTGAACACAATCTTTGTGGGGTGCAGTGAACACAATCTTTTTGGGGTGGAGTGAACAACATCCTTTTTGGGGTGCAGTGAACAACATCCTTTTTGGGGTGCAGTGAACACAATCTTTTTGGGGTGCAGTGAACACAATCTTTGTGGGGTACAGTGAACAGAATCTTTGTGGGGTGCAGTGAACACAATCTTTGGGGGGTACAGTGAACACAATCTTTGTGAGGTGCAGTGAACACAATCTTTGTGGGGTGCAGTGAACACAATCATTGTGGGGTGCAGTGAACTCAATCTTTGTGGGGTACAGTGAACACAATCTCATACTTCTGAAGGTTTGAGGGTGCTGCCTGTTCCATACTCCCCCTACTCCTCATCTAGCCTTTTAGGGGTACAAACAATAGTAATTGGGGCCTAGTGTGGTTGTGTACGTGTGATATACATACACTTTTTTGGGATCATATTTTCTATTCCGCTATTTAATCAAAAACCTTTGGGGATCAGTTAAATTGGGGGATAGTCTGTGTTGGTACGTGTGAGAGAGATCCACCTTTCCAAGTTGTTGGGGTTCATCTCATACTTCTGAAGGTTTGAGGGTGCTGCCTGTTCCATACTCCCCCTACTCCTAGCCTTTTAGGGGTACAAACAATAGTAATTGGGGCCTAGTGTGGTTGTGTACGTGTGATATACATACACTTTTTTGGGATCATATTTTCTATTCCGCTATTTAATCAAAAACCTTTGGGGATCAGTTAAATTGGGGGATAGTCTGTGTTGGTACGTGTGAGAGAGATCCACCTTTCCAAGTTGTTGGGGTTCATCTCATACTTCTGAAGGTTTGAGGGTGCTGCCTGTTCCATACTCCCCCTACTCCTAGCCTTTTAGGGGTACAAACAATAGTAATTGGGGCCTAGTGTGGTTGTGTACGTGTGATATACATACACTTTTTTGGGATCATATTTTCTATTCCGCTATTTAATCAAAAACCTTTGGGGATCAGTTAAATTGGGGGATAGTCTGTGTTGGTACGTGTGAGAGAGATCCACCTTTCCAAGTTGTTGGGGTTCATCTCATACTTCTGAAGGTTTGAGGGTGCTGCCTGTTCCATACTCCCCCTACTCCTAGCCTTTTAGGGGTACAAACAATAGTAATTGGGGCCTAGTGTGGTTGTGTACGTGTGATATACATACACTTTTTTGGGATCATATTTTCTATTCCGCTATTTAATCAAAAACCTTTGGGGATCAGTTAAATTGGGGGATAGTCTGTGTTGGTACGTGTGAGAGAGATCCACCTTTCCAAGTTGTTGGGGTTCATCTCATACTTCTGAAGGTTTGAGGGTGCTGCCTGTTCCATACTCCCCCTACTCCTAGCCTTTTAGGGGTACAAACAATAGTAATTGGGGCCTAGTGTGGTTGTGTACGTGTGATATACATACACTTTTTTGGGATCATATTTTCTATTCCGCTATTTAATCAAAAACCTTTGGGGATCAGTTAAATTGGGGGATAGTCTGTGTTGGTACGTGTGAGAGAGATCCACCTTTCCAAGTTGTTGGGGTTCATCTCATACTTCTGAAGGTTTGAGGGTGCTGCCTGTTCCATACTCCCCCTACTCCTAGCCTTTTAGGGGTACAAACAATAGTAATTGGGGCCTAGTGTGGTTGTGTACGTGTGATATACATACACTTTTTTGGGATCATATTTTCTATTCCGCTATTTAATCAAAAACCTCTGGGGATCAGTTAAATTGGGGGATAGTCTGTGTTGGTACGTGTGAGAGAGATCCACCTTTCCAAGTTGTTGGGGTTCATCTCATACTTCTGAAGGTTTGAGGGTGCTGCCTGTTCCATACTCCCCCTACTCCTAGCCTTTTAGGGGTACAAACAATAGTAATTGGGGCCTAGTGTGGTTGTGTACGTGTGATATACATACACTTTTTTGGGATCATATTTTCTATTCCGCTATTTAATCAAAAACCTTTGGGGATCAGTTAAATTGGGGGATAGTCTGTGTTGGTACGTGTGAGAGAGATCCACCTTTCCAAGTTGTTGGGGTTCATCTCATACTTCTGAAGGTTTGAGGGTGCTGCCTGTTCCATACTCCCCCTACTCCTAGCCTTTTAGGGGTACAAACAATAGTAATTGGGGCCTAGTGTGGTTGTGTACGTGTGATATACATACACTTTTTTGGGATCATATTTTCTATTCCGCTATTTAATCAAAAACCTTTGGGGATCAGTTAAATTGGGGGATAGTCTGTGTTGGTACGTGTGAGAGAGATCCACCTTTCCAAGTTGTTGGGGTTCATCTCATACTTCTGAAGGTTTGAGGGTGCTGCCTGTTCCATACTCCCCCTACTCCTAGCCTTTTAGGGGTACAAACAATAGTAATTGGGGCCTAGTGTGGTTGTGTACGTGTGATATACATACACTTTTTTGGGATCATATTTTCTATTCCGCTATTTAATCAAAAACCTTTGGGGATCAGTTAAATTGGGGGATAGTCTGTGTTGGTACGTGTGAGAGAGATCCACCTTTCCAAGTTGTTGGGGTTCATCTCATACTTCTGAAGGTTTGAGGGTGCTGCCTGTTCCATACTCCCCCTACTCCTAGCCTTTTAGGGGTACAAACAATAGTAATTGGGGCCTAGTGTGGTTGTGTACGTGTGATATACATACACTTTTTTGGGATCATATTTTCTATTCCGCTATTTAATCAAAAACCTTTGGGGATCAGTTAAATTGGGGGATAGTCTGTGTTGGTACGTGTGAGAGAGATCCACCTTTCCAAGTTGTTGGGGTTCATCTCATACTTCTGAAGGTTTGAGGGTGCTGCCTGTTCCATACTCCCCCTACTCCTAGCCTTTTAGGGGTACAAACAATAGTAATTGGGGCCTAGTGTGGTTGTGTACGTGTGATATACATACACTTTTTTGGGATCATATTTTCTATTCCGCTATTTAATAAAAAACCTCTGGGGATCAGTTAAATTGGGGGATAGTCTGTGTTGGTACGTGTGAGAGAGATCCACCTTTCCAAGTTGTTGGGGTTCATCTCATACTTCTGAAGGTTTGAGGGTGCTGCCTGTTCCATACTCCCCCTACTCCTAGCCTTTTAGGGGTACAAACAATAGTAATTGGGGCCTAGTGTGGTTGTGTACGTGTGATATACATACACTTTTTTGGGATCATATTTTCTATTCCGCTATTTAATCAAAAACCTTTGGGGATCAGTTAAATTGGGGGATAGTCTGTGTTGGTACGTGTGAGAGAGATCCACCTTTCCAAGTTGTTGGGGTTCATCTCATACTTCTGAAGGTTTGAGGGTGCTGCCTGTTCCATACTCCCCCTACTCCTCATCTAGCCTTTTAGGGGTACAAACAATAGTAATTGGGGCCTAGTGTGGTTGTGTACGTGCGAGATACATACACTTTTTTTGATCATATTTCCTATTCCGCTATTCAATAAAAACCTTTGAGGATCAATTGAATTGCGGGATAGTCTGTGTCGGTACGTGTGAGAGAGATCCACCTTTCCAAGTTGTTGGGGTTCATCTCATACTTCTGAAGGTTTGAGGGTGCTGCCTGTTCCATACTCCCCCTACTCCTCATCTAGCCTTTTAGGGGTACAAACAATAGTAATTGGGGCCTAGTGTGGTTGTGTACGTGTGATATACATACACTTTTTTTGGATCATATTTTCTATTCCGCTATTTAATCAAAAACCTTTGGGGATCAGTTAAATTGGGGGATAGTCTGTGTTGGTACGTGTGAGAGAGATCCACCTTTCCAAGTTGTTGGGGTTCATCTCATACTTCTGAAGGTTTGAGGGTGCTGCCTGTTCCATACCCCCCCTACTCCTCATCTAGCCTTTTAGGGGTACAAACAATAGTAATTGGGGCCTAGTGTGGTTGTGTACGTGCGAGATACATACACTTTTTTTGATCATATTTCCTATTCCGCTATTCAATAAAAACCTTTGAGGATCAATTGAATTGCGGGATAGTCTGTGTCGGTACGTGTGAGAGAGATCCACCTTTCCAAGTTGTTGGGGTTCATCTCATACTTCTGAAGGTTTGAGGGTGCTGCCTGTTCCATACCCCCCCTACTCCTCATCTAGCCTTTTAGGGGTACAAACAATAGTAATTGGGGCCTAGTGTGGTTGTGTACGTGTGATATACATACACTTTTTTTGGATCATATTTTCTATTCCGCTATTTAATCAAAAACCTTTGGGGATCAGTTAAATTGGGGGATAGTCTGTGTTGGTACGTGTGAGAGAGATCCACCTTTCCAAGTTGTTGGGGTTCATCTCATACTTCTGAAGGTTTGAGGGTGCTGCCTGTTCCATACTCCCCCTACTCCTAGCCTTTTAGGGGTACAAACAATAGTAATTGGGGCCTAGTGTGGTTGTGTACGTGTGATATACATACACTTTTTTGGGATCATATTTTCTATTCCGCTATTTAATCAAAAACCTTTGGGGATCAGTTAAATTGGGGGATAGTCTGTGTTGGTACGTGTGAGAGAGATCCACCTTTCCAAGTTGTTGGGGTTCATCTCATACTTCTGAAGGTTTGAGGGTGCTGCCTGTTCCATACTCCCCCTACTCCTAGCCTTTTAGGGGTACAAACAATAGTAATTGGGGCCTAGTGTGGTTGTGTACGTGTGATATACATACACTTTTTTGGGATCATATTTTCTATTCCGCTATTTAATCAAAAACCTTTGGGGATCAGTTAAATTGGGGGATAGTCTGTGTTGGTACGTGTGAGAGAGATCCACCTTTCCAAGTTGTTGGGGTTCATCTCATACTTCTGAAGGTTTGAGGGTGCTGCCTGTTCCATACTCCCCCTACTCCTAGCCTTTTAGGGGTACAAACAATAGTAATTGGGGCCTAGTGTGGTTGTGTACGTGTGATATACATACACTTTTTTGGGATCATATTTTCTATTCCGCTATTTAATCAAAAACCTTTGGGGATCAGTTAAATTGGGGGATAGTCTGTGTTGGTACGTGTGAGAGAGATCCACCTTTCCAAGTTGTTGGGGTTCATCTCATACTTCTGAAGGTTTGAGGGTGCTGCCTGTTCCATACTCCCCCTACTCCTAGCCTTTTAGGGGTACAAACAATAGTAATTGGGGCCTAGTGTGGTTGTGTACGTGTGATATACATACACTTTTTTTGGATCATATTTTCTATTCCGCTATTCAATAAAAACCTTTCTAGGGCAAGATCTTAAATTACAGAAATATGAGGAGACCGTCAAATAAGGGCCGTGGCCTGGGTCGTGGTGCTGCTGGTAGAGCTCCTGTTGCAAGGAGAGGACATGGTCGATCTGTGCCAGCTACACGCACAAGTGAAACACCTTCCTCAAGTGTGAGTAGGCGACAGAACCTGCATCAGTATTTGGTAGGGCATCAAACGCCCCTAGAAGTGATGAGGCCAGAACAAGTTGAGGCGATAGTAGATTGGTTTGCTGCTGACAGTGCCTCCAGTTCCTTCACATTGTCTCCCACCCAGTCTACTGCAGAAAGGTCAGAGTTGGCACCTGCAGCCAATGTCCAACCGTCTTTCACCTCACCCCCTTGCAAATCAGGCCAGCAGTCTGAGCCCCAAGCCATACAGCAGTCTCTTATTCTTTTTGAGGACTCTGTCAGCAGGGTTTCCCAGGGCCATCCACCTAGCCCTGCCCCAGAAGTGGAAGAGATTGAGTGCAGCGATGCCCAACCACTTATTTCTCAAGATGAGTACATGCAAGGATCATCGCAGCACGTCTCCGATGATGACGAAACGCAGGTGCCAACTGCTGCGGCGTTCAGCATTGTGGAGACCGACAAGGAGGGCAGGGGTGAAGACTGGGTGGAAGATGATGTGGAGGACGATGAGGTCCTCGACCCCACATGGAATGAACGTCATGCAGGTGACCTGAGTAGTTTGGAGGAAGAGGCGGTGGTCGCACAGAGCCACCAGCACAGCAGAAGAGGGAGCAGGGTGCAGAAGCGGAGCGGCCGTGCCCTAGACACTACGCCCGCTACTGCCCAACGCAGCAAGGGAACGAGCGCACCAAAGTCAGCTCAAAGGAGTTCTCTAGCGTGGAAGTTCTTTAGAAAATGTGCTGATGACAGGACACGAGTGGTTTGCACCCTGTGCAATCAGAGCTTGAAGCGAGGCATGAACCTTCTCAACCTGAGCACAACCTGCATGATCAGGCATCTAAGTGCAAAGCACGAGCTGCAGTGGAGTACACACCTTCAAAACCAAGAAACGTCTCTGGCTCATCCTGCTTCCTCTTCTGCTGCAGTCTCGGCCGCTCCAGCCACATCTGTAGTGATACCGGCACCTGCCACCCCGCAAACAGACGATCTGTCAGCAACACCACCACCTGGGTCACCAACAACCATCTCCACAATGTCCCGTGGAAGCGTTCAGCTTTCCATCTCCCAAACACTTGAGAGGAAGAGGAAGTACCCCCCTACCCACCCGCGATCCCTGGCCCTGAATGCCAGCATTTCAAAATTATTGGCCTTTGAAATGCTGTCATTCCGTCTGGTGGAGACGCACAGTTTTAAAAACCTTATGTCGGTGGCTGTCCCACAGTACGTCGTGCCCAGCCGCCACTACTTTTCCAGGCAAGCCATCCCTTCCCTGCACAACCAAGTGGGGGAAAATATCAGGTGTGCACTGCGCAACGCCATCTGTGCCAAGGTCCACCTAACTACGGATACGTGGACCAGTAAGCACGGTCAGGGGCGTTATATCTCCCTAACGGCACACTGGGTAAATGCAGTGGCGGATGGGCCTGAGGCGGATAGCAATTTGGCGCATGTCCTTCCACCACCGAGGATTGCAGGGCGCTTCAGTTTGCCTCCTGTTCGTAACTCCTCCTACTCCGCTTCCTCATCCTCTACCGCCTCCTCATCCGGACAGCGTAACACCTTCACCACCAACTTCAGCACGGCCAGGGGTAAACGACAGCAGGCAGTTTTACAACTTGCCTGTTTGGGGGACAAACCACACACCGCGCAGGAGTTGTGGAGGAGCATGGAACAGCAGACAAATGAGTGGTTGCTGCCAGCGAGCCTCAAGCCCGGCCTGGTGGTGTGTGATAACGGGCGAAATCTCATAGCAGCTCTGGGCCTAGCCGGTTTGACGCACATCCCTTGCCTGGCGCATGTGCTGAATTTGGTGGTGCAGAGGTTCCTTAAAAACTACCCCGATATGTCAGAGCTGCTGCAGAAAGTGCGGGCCGTTTGTGCGCACTTTCGGCGTTCTCACCCTGCTGCTGCTCGCCTGGCAGCGCTGCAGCATAACTTCGGCCTTCCCGCTCACCGCCTCATATGTGACGTGCCCACAAGGTGGAACTCCACCTTGCACATGCTGGAAAGACTGTGCGAGCAGCAGCAGGCCATAGTGGAGTTTCAGCTGCAGCACGCACGCGTGAGTCGCTCTGCGGAACAGCACCACTTCACCACCAATAACTGGGCCTCCATGCGAGACCTGTGTGCCTTGTTGCGCTGTTTTGAGTACTCCACCAACATGGCCAGTGGCAATGACGCCGTTCTCAGCTTAACTATCCCACTTCTATGCCTCCTTGAAAAAACAATTCGGGCGATGATGGAAGAGGATGTGGCACAGGATGAGGAGGAGGAGGAGGATGAAGAGGTAACATTTCCAAGGCTTTCAGGGCAGTCATTCGCAAGGGGCTCCGAGGGTGGGTTCCTGCACACGCAAACGCCAGGGACGCAATTGTCCAGCAGGGGCACAGTTCTGGAGGATGAGGAGGATGAGGAGGAGGAGGAGCTGGAGGAGGAGATGGAACCATGTTCACAGCAGGGTGGCACCCAGGCCAGCTCATGGCCATCACTGGTGCGTGGCTGGGGGGATACAGAGGACACGGACGATACACCTCCCACAGAGGATAGCCTTTCGTCGCCTCTGGGCAGCCTGGCACACATGAGCGATTACATGCTGCAGTGTCTCCACAACGACCGCCGAGTTGCCCACATTCTAACTTGTGCTGATTACTGGGTGGCCACGCTGCTGGATCCCCGTTACAAGGACAACGTACCGTCCTTAATTCACTCACTGGAGCGCGATCGCAAGATGCGCGAGTACAAGCGCACGCTGGTAGACGCCATGCTGCTGGCATTCCCATCTGACAGCGGGGCCACAGTGGAAGCACAAGGCAGAGGAGGAGGAGGAGGAGGTCGCCAACGCAACCAGGGCACCGCCAGCACCTCAGAAGGCAGGGTTAGCATGGCCGAAATGTGGAAAAGCTTTGTCAGCACGCCACAACAAACAGCAGCACCAGCAGCTCAGATGGAACGTCTTAGCAGGAGGCAGCATTTTACCAACATGGTGGAGCAGTATGTGTGCACACGCCTACATGTAGTGAATGACGGGTCTGCCCCCTTCAACTTCTGGGTCTCCAAATTGGGCACATGGCCTGAGCTTGCCCTTTACGCCTTGGAGGTGCTGGCGTGCCCTGCAGCCAGTGTATTATCTGAACGGGTATTTAGCACGGCTGGGGGCGTTATAACAGACAAGCGCAGCCGCCTGTCCAGAGACAATGTGGACAAGCTCACGTTCATTAAAATGAACCAGGCATGGATCCCACGGGACTTTTCCGTACCTTATGCAGAATAGCAATGGATACCGACCTTACCCACCCATTGTTCCATTTTTGCTCTTTCTCACTCTTTTGGGGTGTACCCTCATTTAAAATTTTTGAAAAGAAGCAGTGTTGGCTACCTCGTCCTCCTCCTCAGGGCCAGATTAATGTAGGGGCTATTGGAGCTGCAGCTCCAGGCCCCTACCTTTTATATAGGCCCCGGGTTGGCCATATTCACTGTTACCGCTCTTCTGTCACTTGTAAACACAGAAGTCTGGCTTCTATGCTCGCTTCCCCAGGCAGCACCCTCAGAACCTCCCCACACAGCGTGAAGGCCAGACAAGGAGGGACAGTTGGCGATGCATGGATGTGTTTATGGGCTTCAGAGACAGCATCCCATGTTGAATTAGGCATGCATGGCTGCACCCTTCCTCCTCTGGGTGCATGGCAAGGCACGGCCCTTAAGGCCCTTCAAAATCCTCAGCACCAAGCCCATGATGCTGTTAATCCGGCCCTGGTCCTCCTCCACCGCCGCTTCCACCTACACCGCCCATAGGTGTGCGCAGCCTATTGCATTAAGGTGTGCACCCCAAAGTTGAAATACACATGCATGTGTTTGCCAGCAGGGAGAGTAATGTATCGGGGCCATGTACCTGTAGGCAAGGAGAAATAGAGCAGAGCAGGTCCCAGGGAGATCTTTCCCATCTCCTCACTGGCAATGCTATGTGCCCTAGGTGATTAGGGTGTGCCCAGGCACACCCAGCACACCCTGTGCGCACGCCTATGTCACCGCCACATCCACCACCACCTCAACCTCCCTCCTACTCCATATGGGCCTCGTCCTTCAGAGATGAAGAAGAACATTGTTTTATTTTTCTGTTTTTTTTTTGTTGTTTTAAGTTATTTCCCTATCCACATTTGTTTGCAGAGCACTTGCCATGCTCTTAATTACGTTTTGCTGCCATTTGCAGCACTCTAGCCCTTTCCTTTGGTGTTTTAGAGCCATTTTAGTGCCTTAAAGTTCGGGTCCCCATTGACTTCAATGGGGTTCGGTGTCCGGGAAAAGTTCGGTAAAAGTCCGGGACACGGACCCGGACTTTTTTTTAAAGTTCGGCCGAACCCGTCGAACACGGACATCTAGGTGTTCGCTCAACCCTACACAGGGCATTTTCCAGGGTACTGCTTATGTACAATTTACATTGCTAAATTATCCCTTATAACATTGCAAATCTTCACTTCCACTTTAAGAGTGTCCTTCTGCACTAATGCTAACATGTCTATAGCCTTGTACACAGGCCGAATGTCGGGAGCTATTGGCTGGTTCAAAACACAACCACCCCATGTTCGGCCCATATGTATGTCGAGCTGTTGGACGGCTTATGTCGGATGAGTATGCTTTAAAACCAGCAGCCGACCAACTCCCGATCAGTGCTCTCAGCCAATGGTGGAGAGTGCTGATCAGCGTGTTCTGGCAGGGGTCGCCCCCCTGCCAGAACACAACAGCTCAGTGGGGGAGATCGCTGTTCTAACTTCTCATAGTTGGTACAGTGGCTCGGACCGGAGCATTCAGTTTTTTTTGTTCAGGTTAGTGTATACCAGGCATTGGAAATGCCAATGAGAAAACCTTTCCATCCAACCTTCTAGCTCCTTCTACCTGGCTGGTCCTAAGAAGGGAATTTACAATGGCCAGTAGATTCTCATTTTACATTACAAGGAAAACAGTAGAGGGACAACCCCTTGCATTTTAATTGGCTAAAAATGTCAACAGATTATTCCCAATTAAACAGTGTGAGAGACCTAACAAGCCACCAGAAGAATCATGTGTCTGTACACAAAATAAAATATATTTTTAATTGGATTAACATTACAGGCTGCACAATGGCAAGAACATATCAATAAAAAACATTTATTTGAATAAGGTAAAATTGTTTCTTACTATTCTTTCATTTTTTTTTATTCCTTACCATGTAATAGTTCTGACAAGCATCTCATACTTAATAATGTAAAAGGACTGGTGCGCTGCTGTGGCTAACTATTGAAGTGTAAAAACTCCAAAGAGATAGGTATAAAATACGTGAATGTACAAATTGCTACTCCCACCAAAATCAAGTACTCATAAACTTGAACAAATGGCTATAAATATTAATTTGAAAGTGGGGCGCTATTCAGTGTAAACCATGCATACTATTGAAATATCCATAATAGTAAAACATTCAATAAACCAATTAAAAAAAAAATTGCAGTGTGATGCATATAAACCACAAAAAAAGTGCCTAATGTGCACCATGTGCCAAAAATATCCAAATCAATGTGAAAAACAGTGGATTCATTTATAAAAAGTTCTTCCAATACATAAAATAATTTGTAAAACATGCAGTGATTCTTCATCAGAAGTATCTGGGCTTAGGATCCTTTCACACAGGTCGGACCGTTTTTGATCCGCTCCGGCACTTTTTTTTTTTACGGACACGGATGACACTTGTGTCATCTGGTCCGTATGTCTGCTTATCATCCCATACGGTTGCGGATGATAAACGGAGATAATGTATATCAATGAGATTGCGGATGTCAGCGGATGACACCGCTGACATCGGTTTTTGCGTCCGTTCCGTTTTTTTAAACGGAAGAAAAATAGGGTTCTGTTCCGTTCCAAAAAAACGGAACTGATCGGAAAGGATGCAAATCGGATGTCAGCGGATGACAATCCGCTGACATCCGCGATCCCATTGACATGCATTATGTCCGTTTTTCATCAGCAAAAAAATGGGATGAAAAATGCACATACGGACCGCCCGTGTGAAAGGACCCTTAGGGCTCTTTCACACAGGCGGACCGTTCAGATCTGCCTGTCCGTTTTTTGGGCGGATCTGAACGGTCCCCCCATGCATCCCTATGGGGCATCGGATGTCAGTGGAGACATGTCCGCTGACATCCGATCTGATCCGTCAAATCTGGACGGATGGAAACCCTATTTTCCATCCTTCCAGAGGATCGGATCGGATGAGAATGGACCAACGATCCGTTCCCATCCGATTCCCCCCATAGAGATGCATGGGGAACTGACAGCTGTGTCTCCACACACAGCGCGGAGGCACAGCTGTCATCCTCCTGCTCAGAGGGGGGATCGTCGGATCGAGTGGGTCTGTCTGCAATCCTGCCTGAGAAAAAGAAAATGTAAAGAAATGCAGAGTGCAGTGGTCCAGTATTAAAGCAGTTGTAACCCTAAAAAAAAAAAAGACCCAGTTTCTTTAACCGCCTTAGCGGTATCCCCGAGCGTGACTCGGGGTAGGAATTTTCTGCTATTAGCGGTATCCCCGAGTCACGCTCGGGGTCAATGGGCAGAGCGTGCAGACAGCGCAGCGGAGCTTCTCTTACCTTATCCTGGCGATCCAGCGATGAGCTCTCATTGCTGTGACCGCCAGTGAGATCTCCGCCGCTCGTCTGTCGGTAGGAGGACTTCCTAGTTCCGTTCCCTGCAGCAGCAATGCTGCATGGGAGCGGAACTAGGGAGGGAAATTCAAAAAAAAAAAAACGTTGCACAAAACACAAAACACATTTTATATTATATATATGCATATATATATATATATATATATATATATATATATATATATATATATATATATGCATATATATATATATATATATATATATATATATATATATATATATATATATACCTATATACACACACACATATATATATATATATATATATATATATATATATATATATATATATAAAATTATATTATTGATTTGATTATAATTCATACGTTTTATAATATAATATATATACACACACACACATATATATATATATATATATATATCTATATACACACACATATATATATATATATATATATATATATATACACACATATATATATAATATATAACGCATGAATTATAATCTAATCAATAATATAATTTTATTATATATATTATATATTAAATAATAAAATAATATTATTGATTCGATTATAATTCACTTGTTTGTGTTTCAAATTTATCACATCTGGGATGTCTACTAGAGTCTTGTTTTGGTCAGGTTTAAGTCAGTAATTACTAAGAATTGTAGGCCTATAATACATAACGCCAAATTTCCATGAAAAGAATTGTACCGCTTTTGGAACAGAATTCCTGACAGAATCATACCGCCAGGGAGGTTAAAGCATGAATAACAGCACAGTGCTTGTGCTGTGTAATTTGTCCCTTTCTATAATCTAAAATACCTGGCTGATCCTGTCTGGTGCTGCCCTCCCCTCTGTAAACTGACCACGTTTATCATGACTGTTGATCCATGATATCGTGGTCAGTTTAGGTGCCTCCATCAGCCCGCTGTCTCTCTCCCTCCCCCTTCCTCCCTGCCTGTCAGTTAGTCTCTGTGCCGATCTGCTCCCTGCCCCCCCCCCCCCCCTCCTGGTAAAATAACTTTGTTTTATTCCTAGAATCCCCTGTGTTAGATTAAGTTATGTGCCCCAGTGTATGTGCTTTATAAAAAAATATGCAGCTTTATACCTTATTTCAAAGCACGGCTCAGTGCTCACGTGACCACCGGCCGTTCTCCTGCCCTCCTCCTGGCTGACATAAGAGAGAGTCTCTCCCGCTGTAGTTCTCAGATCAAGAGAGGAGAGAGGAGGGCAGACATGTGAGCGCTGAGAGGTGCTCTGAAATAAGGTATGAAGGTATATATTTTTTTATAAAGCACATACAATGGGGATAACTTAATCTAACATAGGGGATTCTAGTAATAAAACAAAGTGGCTTTACAACCAGTTTAAGTGATGCAAAGATTCAGCAGTAAGTGAGGCAGAGTTCAGGGGTCATGAGTAAATGACACAGAGTTCAGAGATCAGTAGTAAGAAATGCAGAGTTCAGTGGTTAGTAGTAAGTGAGACAGAGTTCAGGGGTCAACAGTAAGTGTTGCAGAGGTCAGAAGACAGCAGTAAGTGACGCAGAGTTAAGGAGTCAAAAGTGGGTGATGCAGAGCTTATGTGTCAGGAGTGGGTGACACAGAGCTCAGAGATCAGTAGTAGATGATGCAGAGTTCAGGGGCCAGGAGTAAGTGAGACAGAATTCAGGGTTCAGGAAAGAGTGATGCAGAGTTTAGAGGTCAGTAGTAAATGGCAGAAAGTTCAGAGGTCAATAGTGAGAGATGCAGAGTTCAGAGGTCAGTAGTAAGTGGCGAAGAGTTCAAATTTCAGTAGTGAGTGGCGCAGAGTCCAGGGGTCAGGAGGACCCACAGTACAGTCACACAGCCCTCCCCTGCAAAGCTTTCCACCATCCCTGGATTTTAGAGATGTCCCGAACAGTTCCCGGCGAACATCGCTTGTTCGCGTCCGCCGCTACGGGCGAACATATGCGATGTTCGGTCTGCCCCCTATACTTCATCATTGAGGCAAACTTTGACCCTGTACCTCACAGTCAGCAGACACATTCCAGCCAATCAGCATACCCTCCCTCCCACACCCGCCCACCTCCTATAAAAAAGCAAGGGCAGCATCCATCTTAGATCATTCTGAAGCAGTGTGTTAGTGAGAGCAGGAAGAGTGCTGCTGCTGCTGCTGTTAATAGGGACAGTTGTTAGTCAGTGTTCTCGGTCTTGTTAGTCAGCGTTCTCGGTCCACTCCTGCTGTAAGGACAGCATCCTAACAGCACCCCAAAAAGCCCTTTTTATGGCTGGTATTTGAGTAATTTTTATTTTTTTGATATATATATATATATATATATATACAGTGGGTACAGAAAGTATTCAGACCCCCTTAAATTTTTCACTCTTTGTTATATTGCAGCCATTTGCTAAAATCATTTAAGTTCATTCTTCTTCCTCATGAATGTACACATAGCACCCCATACTGACAGAAAAACACAGAATTGTTGACATTGTTGCAGATTTATTAAAAAAGAAAAACTGAAATATCACATGGTCCTAAGTATTCAGACCCTTTGCTGTGACACTCATATATTTAACTCAGGTGCTTTCCATTTCTTCTGATCATCCTTGAGATGGTTCTACACCTTCATTTGAGTCCAGCTGTGTTTGATTATACTGATTGGACTTGATTAGGAAAGCCACACACCTGTCTATATAAGACCTTCCAGATCACAATGCATGTCAGAGCAAATGAGAATCATGAGGTCAAAGGAACTGCCTGAAGAGCTCAGAGACAGAATTGTGGCAAGGCACAGATCTGGCCAAGGTTACAAAAAGATTTCTGCTGCACTTAAGGTTCCTAAGAGCACAGTGGCCTCCATAATCCTCAAATGGAAGACGTTTGGGATGACCAGAACCCTTCCTAGAGCTGGCCGTCCGGCCAAACTGAGCTATCGGGGGAGAAGAGCTTTGGTGAAAGAGGTAAAGAAGAACCCAAAGATCACTGTGGCTGAGCTCCAGAGATGCAGACAGGAGATGGGAGAAAGTTGTAGAAAGTCAACCATCACTGCAGCCCTCCACCAGTCGGGGCTTTATGGCAGAGTGGCCCGATGGAAGCCTCTCCTCAGTGTAAGACACATGAAAGCCCGCATGGAGTTTGCTAAAAAACACCTGAAGGACTCCAAGATGGTGAGAAATAAGATTCTCTGGTCTGATGAGACCAAAATAGAACTTTTTGGCCTTAATTCTAAGCGGTATGTGTGGAGAAAACCAGGCACTGCTCATCACCTGTCCAATACAGTCCCAACAGTGAAGCATGGTGGTGGCAGCATCATGCTGTGGGGGTGTTTTTCAGCTGCAGGGACAGGACGACTGGTTGCAATCGAGGGAAAGATGAATGCGGCCAAGTACAGGGATATCCTGGACAAAAACCTTCTCCAGAGTGCTCTGGACCTCAGACTGGGCCGAAGGTTTACCTTCCAACAAGACAATGACCCTAAGCACACAGCTAAAATAACGAAGGAGTGGCTTCACAACAACTCCGTGACTGTTCTTGAATGGCCCAGCCAGAGCCCTGACTTAAACCCAATTGAGCATCTCTGGAGAGACCTAAAAATGGCTGTCCACCAACGTTTACCATCCAACCTGACAGAACTGGAGAGGATCTGCAAGGAGGAATGGCAGAGGATCCCCAAATCCAGGTGTGAAAGACTTGTTGCATCTTTCCCAAAAAGACTCCTGGCTGTATTAGATCAAAAGGGGGCTTCTACTAAATACTGAGCAAAGGGTCTGAATACTTAGGACCATGTGATATTTCAGTTTTTCTTTTTTAATAAATCTGCAACAATGTCAACAATTCTGTGTTTTTCTGTCAGTATGGGGTGCTATGTGTACATTCATGAGGAAAAAGAATGAACCTAAATGATTTTAGCAAAAGGCTGCAATATAACAAAGAGTGAAAAATTTAAGGGGGTCTGAATACTTTCCGTACCCACTGTATATATATATATATATATATATATATATATATATATATATATATATATATATATATTGTGCAGTTGCCTGCCCGCCGTGTGTGAGAGGCCACAGACCCACCACAGGCTGTACTGTGTGCACACCACACTCATATCGGGTGGCACAGGCACAGTACCTTGCAGTTTAAAAAAATGTTTTTTTTTTCCTCTGTCATAATTGCAGTGTGTGTCAGGTCCACAGAGTGTACTGTGCCCATTGCAGTGCCCACTACTGATATATATACGGTGGCACAGCAGCTTGCAAATTGAAAAAAAAAATGATTTTTTATAATTGCAGTTGCCTGGCCTGCCAGTGGCTGTCAGGTCCACAGAGTGTACTGTGCCCACTGCAGTGCCCACCACTCATATATACGGTGGCACAGCAGCTTGCAAATTAAAAATATATATATTTTTTTATAATTGCAGTTGCCTGGCCTGCCAGTGACTGTCAGGTCCACAGAGTGTACTGTGCCCACTGCAGTGCCCACCACTCATATATACGGTGGCACAGCAGCTTGCAAATTAAAAATATATATATTTTTTATAATTCCAGTTGCCTGGCCTGCCAGTGACTGTCAGGTCCACAGAGTGTACTGTGCCCACTGCAGTGCCCACCACTCATATATACGGTGGCACAGCAGCTTGCAAATTAAAAATATATATATTTTTTTATAATTCCAGTTGCCTGGCCTTCCAGTGACTGTCAGGTCCACAGAGTGTACTGTGCCCATTGCAGTGCCCACCACTCATATATACGGTGGCACAACAGCTTGCAAATTAAAAATATATATATTTTTTTATAATTCCAGTTGCCTGGCCTGCCAGTGAGTGTCAGGTCCACAGAGTGTACTGTGCCCACTGCAGTGCCTACCACTCATATATACGGTGGCACAGCAGCTTGCAAATTAAAAAAAATATATATTTTTTTTATAATTCCAGTTGCCTGGCCTGCCAGTGACTGTCAGGTCCACAGAGTGTACTGTGCCCACTGCAGTGCCCACCACTCATATATACGGTGGCACAGCAACTTGCAAATTAAAAAAATATATATTTTTTATAATTGCAGTTGCCTGGCCTGCCAGTGACTGTCAGGTCCACAGAGTGTACTGTGCCCACTGCAGTGCCCACCACTCATATATACGGTGGCACAGCAGCTTGCAAATTAAAAATATATATATTTTTTATAATTCCAGTTGCCTGGCCTGCCAGTGACTGTCAGGTCCACAGAGTGTACTGTGCCCACTGCAGTGCCCACCACTCATATATACGGTGGCACAGCAGCTTGCAAATTAAAAATATATATATTTTTTTATAATTCCAGTTGCCTGGCCTTCCAGTGACTGTCAGGTCCACAGAGTGTACTGTGCCCACTGCAGTGCCCACCACTCATATATACGGTGGCACAACAGCTTGCAAATTAAAAATATATATATTTTTTTATAATTCCAGTTGCCTGGCCTGCCAGTGAGTGTCAGGTCCACAGAGTGTACTGTGCCCACTGCAGTGCCTACCACTCATATATACGGTGGCACAGCAGCTTGCAAATTAAAAAAAATATATATTTTTTTATAATTCCAGTTGCCTGGCCTGCCAGTGACTGTCAGGTCCACAGAGTGTACTGTGCCCACTCCAGTGCCCACCACTCATATATACGGTGGCACAGCAACTTGCAAATTAAAAAAATATATATTTTTTATAATTGCAGTTGCCTGGCCTGTCAGTGAGTGTCAGGTCCACAGACTGTACTGTACCCACTGCCCAACACTCCTATAGGGGGGCACAGCACCTTGCACTCATAGTACCACAAATCTAAAAAAAATGACAGGCAGAGGCAGGCCACCCTGCAGGGGCCGTCGTGGTCGTGGTGCTGTGATTTCTTTTGGCCCTAGAATAATGTCCAGTGTTCAGAAGCCACGTACCCTGAACTCAAAAAATTCTGAGGACATAGTTGACTGGCTTACACAGGACACCCAATCTTCTACAGCTTCCGCTCGGAACCTTAATGCACCATCCTCCTCCAGCTCAGCTTCGGGCACCTCTCAATTTACCAGTCGCCTGCCCGCCGGCACCACCACCAACACTAGCACCACAGCCGCTTCACTTGATCTGTCAGAGGAGTTATTTACACATCAGTTGGAAGAACTAAGTGATGCGCAACCATTAGTGCCAGAGGATGTAGATAAAGGGGATATGTCTCAGTCAGGCAGCATTATACACATGGACGTACATTGTGATGATGATGATGATGTTGTACCTGCTGCTGCTGCCTTTGCTGAGTTGTCAAGTGAAGAGGCTGATGATGACGATGTGTCCGTGGATGTCACCTGGGTGCCTGCTCGAAGAGCAGAAAAAGAGTTGGAAAGTTCAGATGGGGAGACAGAGAGGAGGAGGAGACGAGTTGGAAGCAGGGGGAGGTCATCGCAAGGAGCTAGTGGCACAGTCAGACAGCATGTATTGGCACCCGGGGTCAGCCAGACAGCACGCCAATCAACGCAAGCTGTTGCCACCACCAGAATGCCGTCATTGCAAAGCTCAGCAGTGTGGCATTTTTTTTGTGTGTCTGCCTCTGATAGCAGGGATGCCATTTGCAACCTGTGCCAAAAGAAACTGAGTCGTGGGAAGTCCAACACCCACCTAGGTACAACTGCTTTGTGAAGGCACATGATCTCACATCACAAACGCCTATGGGATCAACACATGAGTAAAAGCAGCACACAAACTCAAAGCCACCATCCTCCTCCTGGTCCAGCATCTTCAGCTTCAGCCATCTTAAGCCATGTCATCCACTGCTGTCCTCCTTGACCCCTATCAACAACCCGCCCCTCCGCCTCTCACCTTCAGCAGTTCCTGCTCATCTGCCCACAGTCAGGTGTCTGTCAAGGAAATGTTTGAGCGTAAGAAGCCAATGTCACAGAGACACCCCCTTTTGAGGAGGTGACATACCTAGTCAGTCGCACCGAAGGCACCATCAGTGACATCATCCCATATGTTTTCTTCCTGGAGTGTGCCCTGCGAAGAGTGCTGGATCAGGCCGTAGATGAGCGTGAAGAGGAAGAGTTGTGGTCACCATCACCACCAGAAACAGCCTTACCATCGCTTGCTGGACGTGCGGCAACGCTGGAAGAGGAGTCTGAGGAAGAGGAGTCAGAGGAGGAATGTGGCTTTGAGGAGGAGGAACACCAACCACAGCAGGCATCCCAGGGTGCTCGTTGTCACCTATCTGGTACCCGTGGTGTTGTACGTGGCTGGGGGGAAGAACAGACCTTCAATGACATCAGTGAGGACGAGGAATTGGACATGAGTAGCTCGGCATCCACCCTTGTGCAAATGGGGTCTTTCATGCTGTCATGCCTGTTGAGGGACCCTCGTATAAAAAGGCTGAAGGAGAACGACCTGTACTGGGTGGCCACGCTACTAGACCCCCGGTATAAGCAGAAAGTGTCTGATATGTTACCGAATTACGGGCAGTCGCAAAGGATGCAGCAGTTACAAAACAAGTTAAAAAGTATGCTTTACACAGCGTACAAGGGTGATGTCACAGCACAACGGGAATCTAACAGGGGAAGAGGTGAAAGTAATCCTCCTCCTACCACAACCACGCCGGAAAGGACAGGACGCTTTACAGACGTCTTGTTGATGGAGGACATGTGGAGCTTTTTTAGTCCTACGCATCGCCACAGCCCTTCGGGGTCCACCCTCAGAGAACGACTCGACCGACAGGTAGCAGACTACCTTGCCTTAACTGCAGATATCGACACTCTGAGGAGCGATGAACCCCTTGACTACTGGGTGTGCAGGCTTGACCTGTGGCCTGAGCTATCCCAATTTGCCATTGAACTTCTGGCCTGCCCCGCTTCAAGTGTCCTGTCAGAAAGGACCTTCAGCGCAGCAGGAGGTATTGTCACTGAGAAGAGAAGTCGCCTAGGTCAAAAAAGTCTAGATTACCTCACCTTTATTAAGATGAATGAGGCATTGATCCCATAGGGACTGACAGTGGGGGATGCATTTGACTAAAAAAGGCCTGATGAGATGCCTTGGGCTAAAAATGGTCCACACGCTGCTGTATTTAATCTCTGCATGCCGGATGACTTACGTGACTTCTCCGCCACCAACTACGGTTCAAGCCGCAATGTTTTAGTGAACTTTCTGCCTGGAAAACCTAAATTTTTCCGGCCGCTGCTACAGCAGCGGCTGCAACAATACCTGCTTTTTCAGGCATGTGTACATGCCTAATTTTTCTGGCCTCTGGTGCTACACTGTGGCTGCAAAAAACAAAAAACAAAAAAAGGCACATACATGTCAATTCCCCTTCGTGATCATTACCTTGTTGTGGTGAAGGGGCTTGCGTATCACAATGAAGCGATCACCTCAAGGAGTGTGTTGGCAATGTTGGCACACCCCAGATGATAAGGTCGTTGCTTCATTGTGAACAGACCAAAAGAGATCCGCGGGATAATTTTTCATAGAAAAAACATTCATTTTCTTTAATTTAAAAAAAGAGGACAGCCTCTGCGGAGCTGGGTATTTTTTGGCCGCGTTACTGAATGCTCTTGCACAATGGCTGTAGGCTCATGCGTCCTTTTGCGGAGGTGACAAACCTGGTCAGTCAAACCCAAAGCAACATCATCGACCTAATCCCATATGTGTTTTTTCTGGAGCGTGCCCTGCGAAGAGTGCTGGATCATGCCGTAGATGAGCATGAAGAGGAAGAGTTGTGGTTCCCATCACCACCAGAAGCAGCCTTGTCGTTGTCATTTGCTGGACCTGTGGCAACGCAGAGAGAGGAGTCTGAAGAAGAGAAGTCAGAGGAGGAAGGTGGCTTTGAGGAGGTGGAAGACCAAACACAGCAGGCGTCCCAGGCGGGCTTGTTGTCACCTTTCGGGGACCCTTGGTGTTGTACGTGGCTGGGTGGAGGAAGAGACCTTCAATGACGTCAGTGAGGACAAGGAACAGGACATGGCTAGCTTGGTATCCAACCTTGTGCAAATGGGGAGTTTGCAGTTGTGCAAATGGACTGACTGAGTGACTGTTAAACGGGGAGTTTGGTCTGTCAGAGTTTGGTCTGTCACTGTGAAGCGGGCGTAACCCTTACACTACCTGATCGATACAACATCATACCTGATCGTATACACACACTGGATGTTTTAAAGCACGTTATTCCAAACAATTTAGGAATGTTAGGTGATTTATGCCCTTTATGGATTAAAACCCGACTCTGTGTCAACTACGTAATTTTCCATGGGAGTTTTGCCATGGATCCCCCTCCGGCATGCCACAGTGCAGGTGTTAGTCCCCTTGAAACAACTTTTCCATCACTATTGTGGCCAGAAAGAGTCCCTGTGGGTTTTAAAATTCGCCTGCCTATTGAAGTCTATGGCGGTTCGCCCGGTTCGCCGGTTCGCGAACATTCGCGGAGGTTCGCGTTCGCCGTTCGCGAACGGCAAATTTTAGGTTCGCGACATCACTACTGGATTTATGGAGGTCCCTTCCTCAGCTCGGGCCTTCTACCTCCTTTCCCCAGGTCCAGTAGGTGGGGCTAGCAGGACTATGACTGGCCCTAGCAGTGGCCAGTCACAGTCCCTCTCCCACTGGAAACAGGGATCTCCCCAGCAGACTGGCACTTGGTCTCCAGTACTGGATGAATCTTTGCTGTGACTGTGAGTGAAAGTCGCAGCTGCAGCAATGAAAAAGAACAAACCGGTGTTTCTCCATGTTGTGCAAGGTGTGAGGACACAGTGGCTCACCCCCTTGGCCTGTATGCATCACAGTTGCACACGTAGAGGATAAACCACTAAGTTGGCCATACTCTGCTATATTTCTTTTGTTCAGCCTGTGGGCTGAACAGAAGAAAACTGACATACTCCTCCATCCACACTAAACTGCATGGATGGACAAATGCCCTGCGAGGCTATTGTAGTCTGACAACTACCGGCAACAGCTGTCAGAATACAGATACAGCAGCTGCATCTAATTGGATACAGCTACTGTTAGACTGCAAGCCCTATTGAGAAGAAGTTGAAATTTCAACAGTCAATGTATTTAAACATGCTTAGAACAAAACTCTAGTGGAAAAAAAAGTTTAAAAGAAGGGAAACAAATTAAACAGAGAAGACTTAATGGACCGCTTGGTCTCTTTCTGTCATCAGTATTTTATGTTTTTATACATGCTTAATAAAGTTATTAACTGGACCCCACATCTTGACCCCTAGTCTAGTAAATTCGCCTTATACTCTAGCTCTGTTCATTCAGGGTTTTAATATCTAATACAACGCCTTATACTCTAGCTCTGTTCATTCTGTAAATTTACTCCAGCAATCACTGATACAACTTTTCTTTCCACTGGGTGACCACCCATTCAACACTCTAAAATCTCTACTACATACATGGTCCCCCAATTCTCTATTATTGTTAGGAAGAGTATTGGCAAAAAAGATTACACTGCTCCCCAAATTCTTATACTGCTTTACAACCCTCTCTTTTGCTATTCCCTCATTTGTTCTTAGATCACTCCAAAAGAAAATCAACTCTTTCATTTGGCATACCACCAATACCTAAAATCCCAAGGGATACACTTTAGAAACATAAAATGGAAGAAGACATTGGCCTGCACAACTTCATACATTACTATCTTGCTTTCCAACATCTGCCTCTAATTGCCATCCATCAAATTAGGATTGCCTCTCTGTGGACCCTTTTTGAAATTACCAAGTGCCACTTACCTACTACTCTGTACCCTCCCTTGGCTCCCACCTCATCAAAGACCTGTAGAAATAAGAAATAAGCCCACTCATATTATATAACATGAAAATATATGATACACTGAGATACTTGGATAGCTTAAGGCTTAAAAATTAAAAAAAGCAAATGAAAAAGTGAGCAAAGCTGCCCTTATGATTCCAACCAGACCCTCAACTAAGCATACAGCTTGGGTGACAAGGAAAGGGAAGGCAGCAAACATACTACCCCCCCCCCCCCCCCACCTTTATGAACTAGATCAGGCTTCAAGTTTGGGAAGAGTTACTTTGTAAGAGTGGGGTGGTGGGGTGGTGGAGGGGCAAAGGCCCTTGCACTCTCACCACAAGCAAAAACATCCCTGGCACTGTAGTGGTGTAACACAGTATTGGAGAGCTCAGGTTGCGTCATGACCAAATAGTAAAGCAAATCTCCTGCGCTCAAGTAGAATATGACGGAGGGGAGAGAGATGCACTTCAGACTCAGGTGGAAAAAAGCCAATGGTCTTGCTGCCCCCTCAGGATCAAGGGTATCCAGAACCAACTGAGAGAAAAGACAAAAGAAAAAGGGGCCGCACCGACCTAGTGCATCACCACTGAAACCATTTATTAAAATATTAAAAAGTATACAATATACTCACAAAGCAGGTGTGATAATACACACATCAACATTGCATATACAATCTCCAAGGTAGCCAAGGTCCCATACGTAGCAAATTGCCATGCAGAGTGTCGCATGGGGCTGCTGTGGCTGGGCTGACGCGTTTCAGGGGCGAACCCCCTTCCTCAGAGCCAGAAAAATTGTTGCTATTTTAATAAATGGTTTTAGTGGTGATTCACTAGGTCGCCCCCCTTTTTCTTTTGTCTTTTCTCTGCGTCATGACCAAATACAGTCATGGCATCTTCCAGGATCCCTGGCTGTTTGCTACACTACAGCATTGGTCCTGAAACCTGGTCCTCAGGGCACACTAACAGGCCAGGTTTGCAAGATAACTGAAATACATCCCAGGTGATCTCATTTGCTGCTCAGTGATTGCAGTACTCTAGTCTGCATCTCCCCAAGGTAATACTTAAAATCTGGCCTGTTAGTGGGCCCTGAGGACCGGAGTTGAGAACCACTGCACTACAGCACCCAGGTATTCAGAAGGTTGAATTATGTCAATTTGTTTGGTGGGTCCATAAACCACAAGCAGTCTTGGAACTCAAATCTGATCCCTATTACTGACCTCACTAAACCTCTAATCTGTGTTTTGAACCTACCGTATTAGCCAACAAACCCCTGGTGGCCCCAACCTATTATAAAATCTTCCATGCCAACCAATATAAATGCTGCAAGACACACATATGTAAGCAAATGGAAGACATATCTACAGTACTGAGCTTGCAATCTGAGAAAGCAAAATGTTTCATAAATGTTACCAATACATAAATTGTGTAGAAGGTGAAGATAAAGTGGTATGATGTCCCCGACAGAATATCTCATGAATTTTGCTCTGACATGTGTTTCCATGATTTCTTCATAGAGATGAGATTCAAGTTCGCTGTTCACCAAATGCTGAGCTGGATATTCAGAGGAATCCTGGTTGCAGAAGGAACCAGGCTAGAAATGCAATTTAGCCACAATTTAACCTCTTTCCACCTTGCCCACAGTACATTTACTGCAGATGGGCGGCAGCTGCAGGCTAGGCAATGTAAGTGCATGGTGCCGTCTACTGACCCCTACTGACCTGTCCTGTGATTGGACACAACAGAAGTTTGTCAGCAGGTTACAGTCAATGATTATGGCTGATCAGTTGTGGCCAATCACAGTACTGTGCCTGTTGACAAACTTGCAGAACTCTGTACTGCAATGTCAGCTAGTAAGTTAGTGTCCCTCCCAGCCAGTGTCTATTAGCACTGATTGATAGAAGTTGCTGATCACCACCATTACCAGTATAGCGTATATAGCTGCCTAAATTCCAGTATATATACCATAGTTTGTAGACACTATAACGTTCACAAAAACCAATGAATTTACACCTATTGGGATTTTTTTTTTTTTTACTAAAGACATGTAGCAGAATACATTTTTCCCTGAATTTATGAAGAAATGTTATTTTATTGGATATGTTTTGTACCAGAAAGTAGAAAAATATAGTTTTTTTTTTTTTTAATTGCCGGTATTACCGTATTTTGTTTATATAATAAAAAAGAAAGTAGTGATCAAATATCACAAAAAAGAGCTCTATTTGTGTTGTAGCACTGCCCCCTAGGGAACTGTTGAGTGTGGATTCCCCTGGGTTACCCATAGAAACAGTCTATAAAACTTATCATTTGTTTTTTTTGTGGGATTTGTTTTTTTTGTGATTTTATTCTAGAACTTGGTTGGGAGAAGGGATGAGTGGGATACTCCAACTTAAACTATGCACAATTTCTGAGGACAACTCACTGTAGTGTGTGCGGCAAGGCCGCTGCTTCACCTTGCCACTGAAGAGAAGTAAAAGATATGTTCCTGAAGGAATTCCTCTTCAGGGTCCTAACCTGGCATCACTTTCTCACTTCCCCTGCATGCAAGCCCTTGTCCACTGACTCTCCACTGGAGTGGTCCCCTTTATGGGCAGACCCCTGACAAGATTCCCGGTACTCACGGACACTGTTTTTCCCTGGGTAGCTCTGCCCTGAGCTCCACTCATCAGTATCCTGGACCTCCTGGCTCAGCATCACACATTTGGTCCACTAGGCCGACCACCTGTGACCACCTTATTTGCTGACAGGAGGAGAGACAGCTGTCCCCCTCCTCCTGGGACCTGCCTTCCCGCCCAAAGACACCCTGTTACATGTGTCCCAAAGCTTTTATGACCTATGCCAGAATGCACCACTGTTGTGCCAACCCACTGGGACAGCCACAAAAGCCTGTGTGTCACTGGCTGGGTTTCCCCCACTGTCCAACAGGCTCTCCCATTGGATTCAGTGGGGACACTCCCTCAGCCCAGATGAATCACACCCTGGACACATGCAACAGGCAGAACTAACAATCAGGCTCCCCTGATAAGCAGATAGACCTGCTAAGCTTTTGCCAACCTAGCACCTACCTAGGAGGGTGCTACATCGTGAAATAAAATGCTATAAATTTCATTTGCATACAGTGTTGCATGACCGTACAATTGCCAGTTAAAGTAGCCCAGTGCTGAATTGCAAAAAATTGCCCTGGTCATAAAGGGGGTAAAAGGTGGGGTCAAATGGTTAAGTTGGATTTTTATTTATACTTTTACTTTAGTTCATCGTACAGGTGCACCGCTTTTTGTGCTGGTTTAGGGCATCCCCCAAGCATGTTCTTGAAAAGGTTTGTATTGACTGAAGCAAAAAAAAAATGAAAAATTAGTTATGGTCCATTCACAGTACCGCAACTTGTCAGGCGACTTGTCAGCCTGACAAGTCGCGATCCGTCGCGGTCCATGCAATGCTACAGGTCCCGTTCTAATAGGAGCGACACAAGTCGCTCCGACTTAGAAAAAGGGTCCTGTACTACTTCGGAAGCGACCTCGAAGCGACTTGCATAGACATTCATTATATGAAGTCTGTGCAAGTCGCGCCGAAGTCGCGGTGCACGGGACTTCACAGGTCGCCCCCGAAGTCGCGCAGAAGTCGTGCCGCTGCAGTGTGAATGCGGTCTTACAGTACAAGCAGGGTTTTAATAACAGTCCTAAAGTAAACAAGGACTAAGTAATAAAAGTCCTAGTAGTCTCTTCTGTCATAAATGCCTCTCCTGGCCTGTCGGGGTAATATTATCTGAGCCATGTTTACAGCACCTGCTTTTTGTCATAATGAAGCGACTCTCGGTGCGCATGCATAGGAGTAACCTCATTGTGACCAGGCCATTTGATCGGCCAGAGAGAACAAACCCAGAATGAAGGCTAGGTAAAGATGGAAGCACCCAGGTACAGCTGGAGGAGTGTCAGTGCAGTGCTGGAGGGCAGGTTTTCCATAATGTGCTAATATGTGGCGCATATTAGCATGTTAGGGCATAAACCTCCCGGGGCCATTTCAATACCGCCTTAATACTGGATGCACACAGGATTTGGGGGCAGTTTAATACCGTCTCAATGCTCAGGAGACACACGGGATCCCATTTCAACACATCTGATGTTAGTGCAGCAATCTCCCGGCTGAGCTTTTGTGTTCTGACAACAGGACTGTTACCTGTGTATCGGCTGGCATTCAGCTCTTAGGGGACTGCCAGATTTTGAAACGTAAGCCTGGGAAAGGTGACTCTGCACCACGTTTTTCACCAACTACTTCTGTCTGGCAAGATGAGAGACACAAGGCTGATTGCCCTTTACATAACTCTTAATCTGCACAACAGTAGTGCCAGCACACACTTTATGTGCAATATGTTATCACTGCTCTATTTTCCCCACAATATCTGAGGAAATATGTACCGCACAGATTTCCTGGGAATCATTATTTTTTGGTTCTGTTTCATTTTTTTCAGTTTTTATCTTACACTCAGAATTGAACTGTTGTTTTTTGAGTTCTGTGTTTTTAAGGGTGAAGAACATAACTACCTCACATCCCGGAGGAAAAGTCTAGCTTCAAGTGCTTGGGATCACCACTTATTTGCTTCTTCAGCCTTCTTTTATCCACTCGCTTGCACTCCACCACAAGGTAATACCTTACCTACACCTTTACATTTAAGTGCCTTTGGAAAAGATTTATTTGAACTAATTATCACTCCACCAGTCATAAGATGACTTTTCTGGCATGGATATGAGACCAATTCCACTTTTTAAAGTGTAACAAAATATTTAACAAAATATTTATTGAAAAACATTAAAATTGTGTCACATGACATTAATCCATCATGAAAACATTAAAGACATTGTAAACAATGGTGCATAGAGTATTTTAAACATATAACTTACCAAAAGATGGACCAGTCATGAAAGCCTCCCTCATCGGGTTGGTGCCACAAACGGGCCCCAAATCGAGGATAGTATAGAATAGAGGTAACCTCCGTAGGTCAACGTGTTTTGCCATAAGCGTAGCTTCTTCATGACCCCAGCAAATGGCAGCAAAATCTTCTTAAGAGCATGGCAAGGGCTCTGCAAACAAATGTGGATAGGGAAACAACTTAAAATAACATAAAATACATAAAAATAAAAAATAATAATCTTGAATGATATAGGAGGAGGATGAGGCCCATATGGAGTAGGAGGTTGAGGTGGCGGGGGATATGGCAGTGTAGGTGGAAGCGGCGACGGCGGTGGAGGAGGAGGACGAGGTAGCCAACACTGGTTTTGGTTTTTAACTTAATTTTTATTTAAATTGAGGTACACCCCAAAAGAAAGATCAAATACAACAATGGCTGGGTAAGGCCGGTATACATGTCTATTCTGCAGAAGGTACGGACAAGTCCTGTGGGATCCATGCCTGGTTCATTTTAATGAACGTGAGCTTGTCCACATTGGCTCTAGACAGGCGGCTGCGCTTGTCTTTGATAATGCCCCCAGCCATGTTAAATACCAGTTCAGATAATACACTGGCTGCAGGGCAGGCCAGCACCTCCAAGGCGTAAAGGGCAAGCTAGCCAAGTGCACACATACTGCTCCACCATGTTAGTGAAATGCTGCCTCCTGCTAACACGTTCCATATCAGCTGGTGGTGCTGCTGCTTGTTGTGGCGTGCTGACAAAGCTTTTCCACATTTTGGCCATGCTAACCCTGCCATCTGAGGTGCTGGCCGTGCCCTGGCTGCGTTGGCGACCTCTTCCTCCTCCTCCTCTGCCTTGGCCTTGTGCTTCCACTGTGCCCCTGCTGTCAGGTGGGAATACCACCAGCAGCGCGTCTACCAGGGTGCGCTTGTACTTGCGCATCTTCCGATCATGCTCCAGTGAGGGAATTAAGGACAGTACTTTGTCCTTGTAACGGGGATCCAGCAGCGTGGCAACCCAGTAATCAGCACAAGTTACAATGTGGGAAACTTGGTGGTCATTGCGGAGACACTGCAGCATGTAATCGCTCATGTGTGCCAGGCTTCCCAGAGGAAATGAAAAGCTGTCCTCTGTGGGAGGTGTATCCTCTGTGTCCTCTGTATCCCCCCAGCCACACACCAGTGATGGCCATGAGCTGGCCTGGGTGCCACCCTGCTGTGCACACAGACGGCCCGTACTTTCTGCAGCAGCTCTGACATATCGGGGTAATTTCTAAGGAACCTCTGCACCACCAAATTCAGCACATGCGCCAGGCAAGGGATGTGCGTCAAACCGGCTAGGCCCAGAGCTGCTACGAGATTTCGCCCGTTATCACACACCACCAGGCCAGGCTTGAGGCTCACTGGCAGCAACCACTCATCGGTCTGCTGTTGAATGCCCCTCCACAACTCCTGCGTGGTGTGTGGTTTTTTCCTCCACACAGGCAAGTTTTAAAACTGCCTGCTGTCGTTTACCCCTGGCTGTGCTGAAGTTGGTGGTGAAGGTGTTACGCTGACCGGATGAGGAGGCAGTAGAGGATGAGGAAGCGGAGTAGGAGGAGTTAGGAACAGGAGGCAAACTGAAGCGCCCTGCAGTCCTCGGTGGTAGAAGGACATGCCCCAAACTGCTATCTGCCTCAGGCCCAGACGCCACTGCATTTACCCAGTGTGCTGTTAGGGAGATATAGCGTCCCTGACCGTGCTTACTGGTCCGCGTATCCGTAGTTAGGTGGACCTTGCCACAGACCTTACACCTGTTTTTGTCACCCACTTGGTTGTGCATGGAAGGGATGGTTTGCCTGGAAAAGTAGTGGCGGCTGGGCACGACGTACTGAGGGACAGCCACCGCCATAAGGCTTTTAAAACTCTGCGTCTCCACCAGACGGAATGACAGCATTTCAAAGGCCAGGAATTTTGAAACGCTGGCATTCAAGGCCCTGGGATTGTGGGTGGGTAGGGGGGTACTTCCTCTTCTGCTCCAGTGTTTGGGTGATAGAAAGCTGAACGCTTCCACAGGACATTCTGGAGATGGCTGTTGGTGACCCAGGTGGTGGTGTTGCTGGCAGATCCTCTGTTTGCGGGGTGGCAGGTGCCACTGTCACTACAGAGGTGGATGAAGAGGCCGAGACTGCAGCAGAAGAGGAAGCAGGAGGAGCCAGAGACCTTTTTTGGTTTTTGAGGTGTCTACTCCACTGCAGCTCGTGCTTTGCCACGGTCGTGCACATTGTGCTCAGGTTGAGAAGGTTTATGCCTCGCTTCATGCTCTGATTGCACAGCGTGCAAACCACTCATTTCCTGTCATTATCACATTGTCGGAAGAACTGCCACGATAGGGAACTCCTCTGAGCTGGCTTTGGGGTGCTCAGTCCCTTGCTGCGTTGGGCAGTAGCAGGTGTAGTGTCTAGGGCATGGCTCCGCTTTTGCACCCTGCTCCCTCTTCTGCTATGCTGGTGGCTCTGTGCGACCACCGCCTCTTCCTCCAAACTTCTCAGGTCACCTGCATGACGTTCATTCCATATAGGGTCGAGGACCTCATCGTCCTCCACATCGTCTTCCACCCAGTCTTCACCCCTGCCCTCCTTGTCGGTCTCCACAATTCGGAATTCCGCAGCAGTTGGCACCTGTGTTTCGTCATCATTCGAGACGTGCTGCGATGGTCCTCCCATGTACTCATCTTGAGACATAAGTGGTTGGGCATCGGAGCACTCAATATCTTGCACTTCTGGGGAAGGGCTAGGTGGATGGCCCTGGGAAACCATGCTAACAGAGTCATCAAAAAGAAGAAGAGACTGCTGCATGACTTGGGGCTCAGACTGCTTGGCTGATTTGCAAGGGGGTGAGGTGAAATATTGATGCACATCGGCTGCAGGTCCCAACTCTGACCTTTCAGCAGAAGACTGGGTGGGAGACAATGTGAAGGAACTGGAGGCACTGTCAGAAACCCAATCTTCTATTGCCTGTACTTGTTATGGCCTCAACATTTGTAGAGGCACATTAGGCCCTGCCAAATACTGCAGCAGGTTCTGTCGCCTACTCACACCTGAGCAAGGTGTTTCACTTGTGCTTGTAGCTGGCACAGATTGACCACGTTCTCTCCTTGCAACAGGTGCTCCACCAGCAGCACCACGACCCAGGCCATGTCCCTTATTTGACCTTCTCCTCATATTTCTCTAATTTAGGATCTTCCCCTAAATGGGTCTTTATTGATAAGCGGAATACAACAACAGTATCCAAAGGGTGTATCTCACTGTAACATATGCAGACTAGGCTGCAATTTAATTTTTTTCCCCTACATGGGTTTTTATTGCAAAGCGGAATACAACAGTATCCAATGGGTGTATCTCACTGTAACATATGCAGACTAGGCTGCAATTTTATTTTTTTCCCCTAAATGGGTTTTTATTGCAAAGCTGAATACAACAGCAGTATCCAATGGGTATATCTCACTGTAACATATGCAGACTAGGCCGCAATTAAATAGTTTTTCCCTAAATGGGTTTTTATTTCAAAGCAGAATACTACAGCAGTATCCAATGGGTGTATCTCACTGTAACATATGCAGACTACGCCGCAATTTATTTATTTTTTTCCCCTAAATGGGTTTTTATTGCTAAGCGGAATACAACAACAGTATCCAATGGGTGTATCTCACTCTAAAATATGCAGACTAGGCTGCAATTACATTTTTTTCCCCTACATGGGTTTTTATTGCAAAGCGGAATACAACAACAGTATCCAATGGGTGTATCTCACTGTAACATATGCAGACTAGGCTGCAATTTTATTTTTTTCCCCTAAATGGGTTTTTATTGCAAAGCGGAATAAAACAACAGTATCCAATGGTTGTATCTCACTGTAACGTATGAATGAAAAACATTTATTTTTCCCGTTAATTGGTGATTTTTGAAGAGCAGATTTGCATATACGACAGTGTCACATGAAAAACTGAAAAATAATTGTCCCCTTAATTGGTGCTTGTTGAATAGCAGATTCGAACTGCAGTGTCTAAAAGCTGTAAGTCACAGTAAAATATGAAGGAAAAAAGTTTTTTTTTTAAATCCAGATTTAGCAGACACATATGCACTGAGCTTGCATTACATGGCTGCTACATGCCGCACGCCTAACAGGTTAGATACTGTTGTTGTTCTATTCCGCTATTGAATAAAAAAAAAACATTTGAATGAAAAACTGAAAAATTATTTTTTTCCCCTGAAAACTGAAAAAAAATGATTTTCCACTTAAATTGGTGCTTTTTGAAGAGCAGATTATAAAAGCAGTGTCTAAACACTGTATGTCAAAGTAAAATATGAAGGAAAAAAAAGTTTTTTTATTTTTTAAATCCAGATTAAGCAGACATATATGCACTGAGTTTTCATTAAATGGCTGCTACACGCCACACGCCGCCCACCTAACAGACTGATAAAAGTTTTTTTTTCTCCCTCCTCCTCACCGGGCTCAGGTCAGGGCAAAAAGATTGTGCACTGCACCCCACACAATAAAATTAATGTAGATCGCTCTCTGATTAAAGAAGATTCTTCCTATTCTTTCCCTGAAAGCAATCTCCAGCCTGCCCCTACAATAATCTCCTATCTCTCCTTCAGCAGCAGCAGGAACCTGTCCCTAGTATAGTTAGAGCAGAGTGACGCGCGACGCTATGTGACTCCAGCTTATATAGAGGCTGGGTCACATGCTGCACTGGCCAATCACAGCCATGCCATTAGTAGGCATGGCTGTGATGGTTTCTAAGGGCACACTAGTTAAACGCTTGCTGATTGGCTGCCTTGGAGTTGTTGAAACCGCGCCATTAAAATCGCGCCAAAACATGAAATAACATTACCGAACAACGTAATGTATCCCGAACATACAGTGAAATGTTCAGGTCCGTGTCCGGGTACCGAATACCCAAAAGTCCGGTACGATCCCGAACAATACAGTCCGGGTTCGCTCAACCCTACTTACCATGCACCCTACTCCACCTTTGCAAGGGGGGTCTCGGTTCTCATCAATAATCTCTCCCATGTGTTGCCGAAGCAATCCATACAGAGCCCCAGGGCAAATGTGTCATTGTGGTCCTCACTCTTTAGGGCCTACAGTATGCCATAGTTACAGTATATATCCCTCAGGCCATTTTCCCCTATTGTCCTTTCATGATGAGGGTCCCTCTCTCCAGCGTGCATTGCAACTCTTGAAATCCTACTCCATGGTCACGGGTCTCAAAATGGGCTGGAATAAGTCCCTACAATTTCCAATTGAGCCTGGAGCTCGTAACATGGCCCCACCAGACCTGCCACTCCAATGGGTAAAAGAATTCTAATACTTGGGGGTCCAAGTTTCCCGCAGGGCCTCAGACTACCTGATACTTATTCTTACCCCAGTAATGCAGGAGACCAAGCGGAGGCTAAAGGCATGGAAGACACTGATGTTGTCACTTTTGGGCAGAGGAAATCTAATTAAAATGAAAAACCTACCTAAATTCACTTTCACTTCCCATCCCCCCCTCTTGGATGCCAAAGTCTTTTTTTAATTGGCACAACCAAGTTTTTTCCTCTTTTCTCTGGGGGGGGCTAGCTTCCTGAGATACAAACTGACCACCTTGATGCACCCTACTAGTCAAGGGGGGCTGGCTTTCCCTGATTGCCATAAATATTTTCTGACTACACAGCTGGTGACAGCAGCTTGGTGGTTTTCCCCCAACTGCTCCAATACTTCTGTCATGTTGGAGGTGGTGGTGGTTTCTTCCCTTGAAGCATTACAGCTTCTCTTCTTTAAAGGCCTGAAAGCCTCATACCTGCTTAGTCCATTAATGCTTACTACCATTACAGCCTGGACAGTGGGCCTCAGTTATGAACACCTTCCGGTGGGTACCGATTCGCCTAATGCTCTGCTTTGGCTAAAACCATCCATGCCCCATTTCTATATGCTGCCTGAACCAGGTGCATGGACCAAACATAACATGAAGCTAATCTCAAACATTTCCTCAGGTGGCACCCTGAAATCCCTGTCACAATTGTCCTCAGATTTCAATATTATCCTGTCTTATTTGTTTTGATACCTGCAGCTCTTCCATGCCTTTATCAGCCAATTCCCCCATGCCTCCCTTGTAGTGGATCAATCAGCCCTAGAACTGGTGCTTCGCACTGACTTTGCAAAAAGACCTACCTTACACCTATATGCCCATCTGATCACAACATCTCCTCCCACCCTGTCTGGTCTTAGTGCCAAGTGGCAGCGGGATATCCCAAACCTGGATGATGATGATTGGGATGACATTTGAGATTTCCCATTCTGTACATTGGTCTCTTCATGGTACAAACTGATACAATTTAAAATTATCCATAGGGCTTATTTTACACCCTCCAGACTACATGTCATGCCGCACTCTCATTCTCCAGAGATGCGACCACTCCCTCTGCAATTTTCCCCACATTTTCTGGTCCTGTCCAGTTTATCACTGGGTTTTAGTCAGAGGTGTTTTCTGTCATCAATACAGATTTGATAACCAAAATACCCCTCTCTATGGAGATCTGTATACTGGGTGTGTTAGAAAACCCCATTCCTACTGCTGCAGAAAGAACACTGGTTGGTCTCCTTCTTTTCTATGCCAGGAAAGCTATTGCATTGCATTGGATGAAACAGCCCCCCCCCCCCCCCTCCTTCTATCTCCTTTTGTAAAAGCTTAATTAATAATAGTCTCCTTCTCTATAAAGATACCTATGTCAATAGGGGCTGTCCTAAGAAGTTTGATTGGGTTTGGTCAAAGTGGTTAGCTGATCCTGCTACGGCATCATGACTGGTCACTACGCTGCCATGGTCATGTCTTCCTTGAGTTCCTCCTTCCTCAACTAGGATAGAGCCACTCACGGAGTGTTGGCTCACATCCAGTGACAATGTTATATTGTATTGTACCTATTTGATACAATGATCCTTTTCTCAACCACACACCTTTGTAATTCATGTGTTACTCAGGCATACATTAAGCATCAAAGCGTTAATTTTTCCCTAGCATCCCTGCATGGTTAGCATGTGCTTCTTATATTCTAGTTTGCTTTGTTTGGGGTTTTTTTTTTTTTTTTTTTGTTCTCCATTGTATGTGAAGAAAACTTCAATAAACACATTTTCAAAAAAGAAAAAAAAGGATCTAAGTATAAACCTTGTATCACCTGTAGGCAACTTATTTTAAGTCAATTATGTCAAATTCATTAAAACGTTCCAGCAATAATTGGAACATATGGGGAAATTTTACTTGTCTTGGTCTGGCAAACTAGCAGCTTACAAAATGTTGATCTTACTGAAGTTGCTGTATTAATTCAGAATCAGAACACTCTCTCATCCTCCTTTTTTTGCACTATGCAAGGAATGGCTTCTAAAAGTATCTGGATAGATGTCCCCACAACATTTTTTTAAGGAATAGGAGGCATGGGGGTATGATTATGCCAGACTTGAAAGACTACTACTGTATAATGGCGCTTTTCCACTGCATGGAACCGAACGGTTCCGCTCGCTTTTGTGCTTTTCCACTGCTGGTACCGCATGGTACGGTGTAGGAACGGTTCGGTGCAGTACGGTACAACGGCGCTTTTCCACTGCATGGAACCGAACGGTACGGCTCTCAAAAACAGTACCACCTCGATTGTGGTTCCAAGAGGTACCCTATCCCACAATCCTTTGCATGCAGTCACTACTAGCCACTGGTTGGTCAGAGAATCGTTGTTATCCCACCCACATCCCACCCACTTAACTTTAGTACTACTTTAGTGAAAAAGCAAACCATACCGTACCGAACCGTTCCAACACCGAACCATGCGGTACCAGCAGTGGAAAAGCAAACCGGGCCAAGCAGGGCCAAGCAGGGCCGAGTAGAGCCGAGCCGGTACTTGCAGTGGAAAAGTGCCATAATAGCTGCCCTATGCTTTAGGTTTCTATTAACATTAAATCTTGGAGTAGAATTGAACAAATGTGGTCTTCACTCCATGCTGTTATCTACATCTTTACCTAGACATCCAGGTAATATTCAAAACCCAATGATCACAGCATCTATTCTAGCTTGGCAGGATTATGGTATGTTTGGAGAATATAGCACTAAGATTCTACTGATACCTTTACCATTAGAAACTTTGACATTTCTTGATTCATCGACGGGAGGCTAAAGGGGTCCTTATTGTTTTTAGATATTGTTCAAAACAGGAAATAACTCCCCTTTGCAAGGCTTCTATCCACGTCCTCTTCATCAGAGACAGATTTTATGACTTATGCCCAAATAGCTTCCAACTTTTGTAACAACCCACCCCCCAATCTTCAACTGCCTAGCGCTATTTGGAATTTCTGGAATGCCCTACATACCAAAGTGAAAGGGATAACTTTGTTTTACATCTCTTTGAAATCCAAACTTGTTTTCAATAAACCCAAACCTCTTTCTAAATGGGAATCTGAACTAAGTATGAGCATTTCTGAACATCAGTACCAAAAAGCTATGCAAAATAACCTTATCTATTCAAAGTGCTCTACACACTGGGAAATGGGGCAAAATATACATCTACCATGCTATCTTAATCCCCACACAGTGTCCATATTCGCAGGGATACTGTATTTCATCTCTGTTGGAGGGGATAAAGTCAACTGGGCACTTTGGGTCACATGCTTTTGCATTGCCTTCATGTGCGCAGTTCCTGGAATATGGTCTCAAGATTGTTTTCTAGAATTTCAAGTTTCTTCATAGGGTTTATCATAATGCAGGTAATGTTGAGTGTAGATGTAGAAAAAATTCTCCTTACACTGAAAAATATATTTATGCAGTTGATGTTTGCAGCATGCTTGACGTTGCTGCGTAATTGGAGGTCTCCAATGGCTCCTAACGAAGGAGAGGTTGTTAGACAACTTGAAGAAATATACAGCTATGAACAGATTATGGCCTACAAGGCCTACAAGGAGGGTAACGTCACCAAATTTCACAACAGGTGGGCTCTATGGGAATTATTCTCTAGTAAGACAAGACACCCAATCCCTCTCACACATAGCTTTACTTTGAATGGACAGTGGGTACTGGCATGTAATTTGAATATTAATTACCTGGTCATTATGTTATCTTGACACAATTATTTGTCGTATTACTTAGAGATTGCGAACAGACTTGTTAGATCCTGTTATCTGTAATATCTAAGAAGTATCTGTGTTGCACTTTTCTTCTACTGTTCCTCAATTTCAAAGCTATTCACTGGTACTATGTAAATTCTGCATTTTTTTCTTCTTGGATAGAAATAAGTGTAAAATATGTTATTGATTTGTTTGTTATGCTTAATTCTAAAACCCAATAAAAATCTATTGAAAATAAAAAAAAATCTTAGAGTAATCTTAGTTTTCCCTTGTTTTTTTTTATAACTTATTTTTTTTTTATACCTTAGTTAATAGGCACACATGACGTGAAATCCGCAAACATTGGTACAACAGTTTTATTGGCATATTTCAGTTAAGCTGATTATATACGGTAACTTCTTTTTCCTCTGTTTTATTGGCAACCCTACCTTTACATGCAATTTAACCACCATGCATATTTTCTGTTTTTTTTACTGTATACGTTGTACAATCTTACTGAACTGTCATACCAATGATCGCATTTCCTTTAAAAAAAAAAACTGAAAGAAAACATCAAAACAGAAAAAATGGTGCATATTATTTAATTGGCCATTGTTAATAACTGGCCAACTAAGAGCTGTTTGCAAAAATAAATAGTGACAGCCCCCATGACCCCACAAACTCATATAGTGTGGTTAAATTTCTTAATGCAAATAGGCTGTTCACTTTGCAAGTAAAGTTGCACTTTGCAAGGGAACTTGTGAATGCGATGAAATGTCACTTTGCAAAGAATACGCACACAAGTGCAAGCTGCACAGGATTGGATGATGGGAGTTAGCTGAGCTTCACCACAATCACCTATCTTTGGGGGAAAATTCCCTTGTCTAGTCTATTTCTCTTTAGTGATTCCACCCCATAGAGAATATACTGTTTATTTAGTCTGGTCATGTATCAGAGAGCAATACTCACCTTACCATAATGGATTGTATGTTTAGTGAACAAAAAAAGGAAAATTGAAGTAAAATATAGTCCAAATGCATCCAAATGATGTATAACTCTTCTAGAGGGATTGACACTAGATGTACAGTGGGTACGGAAAGTATTCAGACCCCCTTAAATTTTTCACTCTTTGTTATATTGCAGCCATTTGCTAAAATCATTTAAGTTCATTATTCTTCCTCATGAATGTACACATAGCACCCCATACTGACAGAAAAACACAGAATTGTTGACATTGTTGCAGATTTATTAAAAAAGAAAAACTGAAATATCACATGGTCCTAAGTATTCAGACCCTTTGCTGTGACACTCATATATTTAACTCAGGTGCTTTCCATTTCTTCTGATCATCCTTGAGATGGTTCTACACCTTCATTTGAGTCCAGCTGTGTTTGATTATACTGATTGGACTTGATTAGGAAAGCCACACACCTGTCTATATAAGACCTTCCAGATCACAATGCATGTCAGAGCAAATGAGAATCATGAGGTCAAAGGAACTGCCTGAAGAGCTCAGAGACAGAATTGTGGCAAGGCACAGATCTGGCCAAGGTTACAAAAAGATTTCTGCTGCACTTAAGGTTCCTAAGAGCACAGTGGCCTCCATAATCCTCAAATGGAAGATGTTTGGGACGACCAGAACCCTTCCTAGAGCTGGCCGTCCGGCCAAACTGAGCTATCGGGGGAGAAGAGCCTTGGTGAGAGAGGTAAAGAAGAACCCAAAGATCACTGTGGCTGAGCTCCAGAGATGCAGTCAGGAGATGGGAGAAAGTTGTAGAAAGTCAACCATCACTGCAGCCCTCCACCAGTCGGGGCTTTATGGCAGAGTGGCCCGACGAAAGCCTCTCCTCAGTGTAAGACACATGAAAGCCCGCATGGAGTTTGCTAAAAAACACCTGAAGGACTCCAAGATGGTGAGAAATAAGATTCTCTGGTCTGATGAGACCAAAATAGAACTTTTTGGCCTTAATTCTAAGCGGTATGTGTGGAGAAAACCAGGCACTGCTCATCACCTGTCCAATACAGTCCCAACAGTGAAGTATGGTGGTGGCAGCATCATGCTGTGGGGGTGTTTTTCAGCTGCAGGGACAGGACGACTGGTTTCAATCGAGGGAAAGATGAATGCGGCCAAGTACAGGGATATCCTGGACAAAAACCTTCTCCAGAGTGCTCTGGACCTCAGACTGGGCCGAAGGTTTACCTTCCAACAAGACAATGACCCTAAGCACACAGCTAAAATAATGAAGGAGTGGCTTCACAACAACTCCGTGACTGTTCTTGAATGGCCCAGCCAGAGCCCTGACTTAAACCCAATTGAGCATCTCTGGAGAGACCTAAAAATGGCTGTCCACCAACGTTTACCATCCAACCTGACAGAACTGGAGAGGATCTGCAAGGAGGAATGGCAGAGGATCCCCAAATCCAGGTGTGAAAGACTTGTTGCATCTTTCCCAAAAAGACTCCTGGCTGTATTAGATCAAAAGGGGGCTTCTACTAAATACTGAGCAAAGGGTCTGAATACTTAGGACCATGTGATATTTCAGTTTTTCTTTTTTAATAAATCTGCAACAATGTCAACAATTCTGTGTTTTTCTGTCAGTATGGGGTGCTATGTGTACATTCATGAGGAAGAAGAATGAACCTAAATGATTTTAGCAAATGGCTGCAATATAACAAAGAGTGAAAAATTTAAGGGGGTCTGAATACTTTCCGTACCCACTGTATATACTGCTTACCAGAAACAGCAAATGCAATCACCTGATAAGATGATATATGGCTCTCCGAATCCACTGTATAGCCAGGGGAAGACCCTTGGGAGGGATTCCAGGCCACAGACGACACGATACACTCAATAGGCGTCAATCATGTGTATATAAAATAAAATACTCATAGCGTGATACTGTATTGTTAACAGAAGTGCACATACCAAGTATATAATCACCTATGTGTATAAATTGAAAATAGGTGCTGGGTAAGAGCAGAAGACCACCACCAACATCACAGGCTGCTTACCACACACACATGTGTTGATAGCACAAAAAGGAGATAAGTCCAAAGCCGCCAAAGTTCAATCACATGTGACAGAATCCAGTCCACAGCTGTGACCACCACCAACATATACCACTGCTTACCAGAAATATATTAAAATGATGCAGACAACAGTCTAAGGAACCAAGAAGTTGTAAATCCCAAAGGATGTAGATTCAATGGAGTGCCCCTTTGAATCGCGGAGTCATGACATCACTGAATCTACCTCAGCTCCTACAGCTTCGGAGACCACTTTAAGCAGAACTCTCACAGCGCCTTCAGAGAATCCCCTTCGATTGAATCAAGGTGACCGCATAATCAGGGCAGGATTAAGAGCATCATGGGCTTGGTGCTGAGGATTTTGAAGGGCCTTAAAGGCCGTGCCTTGGCATGCACCCAGAGGAGGAAGGGTGCAGCCATGCATGCCTAATTCCACATGGGATGCTGTCTCTGAAGCCCATAAACACATCCATGCATCGGCAACTGTCCCTCCTTGTCCGGCCTTCGTGCTGTGTGGGGAGGTTCTGAGGGAGCTGCCTGGGGAAGCGAGCATAGAAGCCAGACTTCTGTGTTTACAAGTGACAGAAGAGCGGTAACAGTGAATATGGCCAACCCGGGGCCTATATAAAGGTAGGGGCCTGGAGCTGCAGCTCCAATAGCCCCTATGTTAATCTGGCCCTGCGCATAATTGATGCATGTGAGAATATCCTTGGATACAATACCTCCTTTGGTTGGGACCGGTGTATTCCGCGATTCAAAGGGGCACTCCATTTAATCTACATCCTTTGGGATTTACAACTTCTTGGTTCCTTAGACTGTTGTCTGCATCATTTTAATATATTTCTGGTAAGCAGTGGTATATGTTGGTGGTGGTCACAGCTGTGGACTGGATTCTGTCACATGTGATTGAACTTTGGCGGCTTTGGACTTATCTCCTTTTTGTGATATCAACACATGTGTGTGTGGTAAGCAGCCTGTGATGTTGGTGGTGGTCTTCTGCTCTTACCCAGCACCTATTTTCAATTTATACACATAGGTGATTATATACTTGGTATGTGCACTTCTGTTAACAATACCGTATCACGCTATGAGTATTTTATTTTATATACACATGATTGACGCCTATTGAATGTATCGTGTCGTCTGAGGCCTGGAATCCTTCTTAAGGGTCTTCCCCTGGTCATACAGTGGATTCGGAGAGCCATATATCATCTTATCAGGTGATTGAATTTGCTGTTTCTGGTAAGCAGTATATACATCTAGTGTCAATCCCTTTAGAAGAGTT